>NC_140579.1:297395157-297624157 GCF_964204655.1 Triturus cristatus
AGTGCTTTTGTAAACATTGGATCTAGTGTGTTTAAAGAAGGTATGGCATATGTTGCTTTGTCACGAGTGGAAAAAATTATCTGGTTTATTCATGATAGACTTTGATGACTCAAAAGTTAGTGCTGATGCAAATTGAGTATAATAGATTAAGAAGAAGCTATGCTCCTCATTTAGGTCAGTATCCTGTTTGAAAAACGTGTTGTTTGTCGGAAAAGGAGAATTGAGAATATCTGTAATGAGGATGTACAGAAGAGAAAACAAAAGGAGAGTGATGTGATTGCAAGCAAAAAGAAAAAGGACAATGTTGAAGAGGTTGTTGGTTGTCATTTTGAAAATAGCTCTGGTGTCAACTGCTACGCTAATGTAGTGCTGAATGTTGTATTTTATCTTGAAAGTTTGCAAGAGCAGATAATACTAAATCATGAAAAAAGATTTTGTTCTCTGCTGAGTTTCCTTTATGAGAAGTTGAGTAATGATAAAACTAAAATAGAAAGTGCTTCTGATGTTAGACATCTTTTAGATGTATGTTCTGGATGTACACAGTTTACACAAAATGTCCAGCAAGATGCACAGGAATTCTTAATGTATATGCTTATGGTACTGGAAGATGAAGGGGTAGAAATAGAAAATATGTTTGGTCTCTCTTATAAATGGGAACATTGTTGTGAAAACTGTATGAACACATGCAGCACTAATGTTGATTCTGAAAGGTTCATACATTTAACATTACCAGAGAGTAAATCCGTGACTTTTAGTAAATTAGTTAAAGATGCAAATCACAACATGGAATGTTCTCAATATAAATCAGAAATGTTATCAACGTTATTTTTAAAGAAATATGGACAGTATATAATTTTAATGATGCAACGTTGTAGAGCTGATGGAAAAAAATTGGACACTTTAATAAAGAAGTTGGTAGGAAATCAATTATCAATATCAGGAAAGACTTTTGTTGCAGTTGCAATAATTTTCCATGATGGACCTTCTATAACTTCTGGTCATTACACAGTTAATCTAAAATGTGAAAAAGGCTGGACACTGTGTAATGATTCTCAATTGATTTTCAAGCAACGTTTGCCTGCAGAATTACCAAATTCCTACTTAATTTTTCTAAAACCAAAATTTTAGATACAAATTGCAGCATCTGAAGAAACAATTATTTCGATTTTATAGGATTACCATTGGATATTTCACCTAAAAAGGATTTAAAAATTACCATTTGGCCTCATGGAAAGGTAAGTGTTTCTATTGTGGACTTCTTTGACAGATATTATTTTGGTGTATGTGCTTAAGCAACAAGATTTACAGACGTTATTTATTGCAAATAGTTATTGTTCTTAGAAGATATTTTTAATATATATGTTACATTTCTATCAAGGTATGTTTTACTGAGGATAGATTCAGGGCTTTTTTAAACAATCTTTCAGATTGTTTATTTTTTGCCCGCTGTTAAGTGATGAATGCAATTGATATCACTATTTTCAGTGAAATCCAATATATCCTTAAAACAGCAAAAAAAAGGCCAAAAAATTACTTTGTTAAATATGAAAATATGTGTACTGTATTCTAAAATGTATTGTTAAATATTACTACTTTTTTTCTTTTTTTTCAGATCTAGAAAGAAAATTTAGGGAATTGAATCCATTGTTCTTGTAATTAAAAAAAAACATTTATTTCTAATTAAGTTATTTTGTTGGTAAGTTTAAAATATCTGTATTTCTCACCCCTTCACTTTCATGCTCCCTTTTCTTCACTTCTCCTCACTCTGCTTTTCTCATTCCCCTTCCATCTCTCTTCTTCCTTTACTGCTCTTTCGTAACTCCCTCACTCCTTCTCTACTACTCCCCTAGGTTTGCTCCCGCCTCCATCACTATTTTTTCAACCATGTTTCTCTCCCTGTCTCCATATGTCTGTCATTCTAACTGCCTTACTCCTTCTCAGTTCCTTGCTCTCTGTCTCTGTTTCTGTCTCTCTCACTTTGTCTGTCTTAACCTTAATTTCCTTAACATCTCTGTTTCTACCACTCCTCCTCTCTCCATCACTCATTTTCCATCTATGTTAATTTTTTAACCTTCTCCGTCATTCTCCTTCCCTCACCGTTACTATCCTTTACTCATAGTCACTCCTATTCTCCTACTTCACTTCCTCCTGTCTGTATCTCACACCCCTTCATCTTTTCGCATTCTTTCCTTCACTGTCCCTCACTCTCCTTTGCTCATTGAAATCCTGACTCCCTTTCTCTCACTCCAGTTTCCTAAATCCCTCCATCCCCTCACTCCCCATCTGTCACTTTCCCTTACCCCCTTTTCTAATCCTCATACCCCTTATCTCACCATCACTCCACTTCTCTTACTTTCAATCCCTTTACCCTACGGTACTTCATCCGCTTCATCTGTTACTCCCTTTTCCTATCTCCGTCCCTTACTCCCCTTTTCTCACTCCCCCTCCATCACTCTCCATTACTCACTGCCATTCCCTTACTCATTCACTCTTCTTACCTGTATCCTCTACCCTTAGTCCTTTTGTTGCAGTCAGTTTTTCACTTCCCTTTCATGACTGATCATACTTTCCTTTTCTCACTCATTCTGTCTGTCCTTTCCTCCTCTTCACATTCATTAAATAAAATTACAACACAGTATATTAGGAATATAGCTCTTCTTGGAGAAGTGAAGTGAGTTCTGAAAAGAACTGTTTTTTTTGTCTTTTTTGTTTTGTATTTTTTTTTTTAACAATTTTGTATTTTTCTTTTATTTTTTTTAGAGCACCAAGAAAAAACTGGTAATGAAAAACTGTTCAACAGGAACAAAAAAAACAATGAAAAAAATTATGGCTGGAGCATGTGTGCTGCTGTATTCTGTTTTCAATCAAGTTTATACTGCTCTCACCGTAGCAAAGAACAGCATTGCACACATTGCAATGTATGTGAACCTTCTGGAAAAGGGGGCGGATGTCCAGTGGCCTGGTACACGGTGAATCTGCGGCCGCAGATGATGTGCTCGGCTGAGCAGGTGGAGGGTTGTCCTTTAGGGCTCTAGTTGTTTCTCAAGCATAACGTACAGGATGCACTGTCTTGAAGTGCCTCAGCATTGAATAAATAGTAAAGGAGTATTTCTTGCTGGGATCTCCTCTAGATAAGACACTTCCACAAATAGTGCATGTCACCTTCGGCGCATTGACCTTCTTTTGGCCCTCTGGAAAGGTGAAGTAATTCCAGATGAAAGAATGTTTTTGTTTGCACTTCCTTGGTGGTTCCACAACGGTCTCCTCCTCACTCTCTGAAGTTGACTGCTGTTCTGCCATTTTCAATTAAGATTTCACTCGAGTAGCTGTTCAGCTCCTTGTCCCAGGAAATAAGAAGAAATAGTGAGGGGAGTGGGTGTGGTGTTTGAAGATTCTGGAACAGAAACTACTATGAACCAATGAAAAGTGTTGTTTCGTAATCACATGACTTGCCGTGCGCGCACGGTGCTCGCACGTATGCTCGCATGGTGCACGCACGCATCAGAAATGAATTACTTTTAACCCGATTTCTAAAACATGAAAAGGAGGCAGGGAAGACACTCCCTGACCCCCTAGACCTTCTCAGGGGGTCCCTAAAAGACCTCGTAAATCAAAAAAACCATTCCGTTTAATAAAAAAAATTGCCGGTGCGCGCACGGTGCTCGCACACATGCGCGCACGTTGCACGCACGCATCAGAAATGAATTACTTTTAACCCGATTTCTAAAACATGAAAAGGAGGCAGGGAAGACACTCCCTGACCCCCTAGACCTTCTCAGGGGGTCCCTAAAGGACCTCGTAAATCAAAAAAACCCATTTCCTTTAATAAAAAAAATTGCCGGTCCGCGCCTGAAAAACTGTTTATAAATTTATAGAAGATATTAACTATGCTGTTCAACTTTATCCAAATTTAATAAAAAAAAGAGCGGAGCCATTCCATATTACAGGATACAGTCAATCTATAACTATATACATAGGTAGTTTATTGTAAAATAAATATATAAAAAATATAATAATACATAGATGAATTAGCATTTAAAAAACCTTGCAAATTCACTTAAAAAACCATAGGTTTCACACACGTTATAGTTAGAAATTAGCATTTAAAAAACCTTGCAAATTCACTGAAAACACCATAGGTTTCACACACGTTATAGTTAGGAATTAGCATTTAAAAAATCTTGCAAATTCACTGAAAAATCCATAGGTTTCACACATGTTATTGTTAGCTGGACATTTCACTCGTACAAAACCATTGAAATTCCCCCGTTATAGTTAGTTCAGCTAACTATAACTCGCGTGACCACAATCGACTGCTGATGACGTCACATATTACATCACTCATGACATGGTCAGTGACATCACTCATGACATCACTGATGACATCTCAAATGACATCACTGATGACATCATCCTTGTGTAAGAGTGGCAGACCTCCTCTTATCCGAAGATACACTTTGATAAACACATTGAAAAATACAAACTAAAGTTTTGAAAACTATAGAGACACCAATACCAGTTAGAACAACCTATTCAGTAATTCCAAAATCTACATACGCATCCACTCATTCATCAACACTTCTATATAGTCACTCATACATGTACTCAGTCATCATATGTACTCATACACCTAAACATCCTGTTACACACCTACACTCATACATAGAGTTACTCACACACATACTCACACATGCAAATAAACATCCATTTACTTGCATATACAGCTATACACACACCACTACACTTACTTCTACAGAAACGTACACATACCTACTCTCTTAAACAATCACTTATAGAAACACATACTTATTTATACAGGAACTCTTCCAATCTCTCACTCTCATATATCCTCACTTATATACATCAATACTCACATATACTAGTTCAAAACATATGGACTTACTCATAAAGACACTATTGAGACAGTCATTCACTCTCTTACTCACCCATACACACACTCATCCACCCATACTGTCCTGCTCACATACTGTCTTCAAAACACATACAAACAGTGAGTCACTCATTCATGCATCCATATGCTAAGTAACATCCCCCACTGAACCATACAGACACTCATACTGATACTCTAAAAACGAACTAATAACCCATATAAACACTCATGTAGCTACTCACCAACCCATGCAGCCACTTATACACAAAGTGAGACACTGATACAGATATTTAAATATTTAAACATTACTCACTAATACTTGTATTCGCTAAGAAACTGTTAATAAGTCAGTTATACAATTAATTTTACAAACAAAAACATCCATTTAGACACTTATTTACCCATTTATTCTTCCATTAACCTTTAGATATACATATAAAAAATATTTATTTTTCAGAAAGACACATATTCACTGGATGATGTCATCAGTGATGTCATCAGTGATATCACTGACCATGTCATGAGTGATGTAATATGTGACATCATCAGCAGTGGATTGCGGTCGCGCGAGTTATAGTTAGCTGAACTAACTATAACGGGGGAATTTCAATGGTTTTGTACGAGTGAAATGTCCAGCTAACTATAACATGTGTGAAACCTATGGTTTTTTCAGTGAATATATAAATATATATATATATATATATATATATATATTCACTGAAAAAACCATAGGTTTCAGGGGCGTTATATTTAGCTGGACATTTCCCTCGTACAAAACCCTAGAAATTCCCCTGTTATAGTTAGTTCAGCTAACTATAACTCGCGCCCCCGCAATGCACTGCTGATGACGTCACATATTACATCACTCATGACATGGTCAGTGACATCACTGATGACATCACTGATGACGTCATCCAGTGAGTCTTTGTTTCTGTAAAGTTTTAATATGTTTAATATATATATTGAAAGGCCTGTTCAAGAATGGGTGGGTGTACAAGTGTGTGAATGGATGATTTTCTAGGTGCGTAACTGACTCTATAAGTGAGTCATTAAGTGTATCTTACTGCAGACTAGTGACTAAACTGTGTGAATGTCTGTATGTGTCTGTGTGTTGGTGTATAAGTGGCTGCATGGTTTTGTGAATAGCTATATGATTGTCTATATGGGTTATTGATTGGTTGTCTGAGTATCTGTATGGGTGCCTGAGTGTTTGTGTGCTTAGGCTGTGTGTGACTCTGTGCATAGATGTGTGAGTGGGGGATTCTATGGGTGCATGGTTTTAAGAGTGCATCTGTGATGAACTGTATAGTTGAGTGAGTGTATGTATGGGTGTGTTAGGGATTGAATGTATATCTCAGTGGTACATTTGTGACTAACTACATATGTTAAAGGCAGTATATATGCGTGTAAGAGTATATAAGTGGGTATATGTAAGAGTGTGTGATTGTGAGAGTGGCTGTATGGATAAGTGTGTGCTTGTTTCAATGATTGTATAAGAGCTTAAGAATGTGGTACTATTTTTATGAGTAAGTGAACTTGAGTGTGTATAACTGCATAGGTGAGTAAATGGGAGTGTAATTAATTATTTGCATGACTGACTAGGTGTGAGAGTACCTCTATGGATGATTGGTGGTATGTGAGTGTCTATGTAGGTGTATAAATGCATATGATAGTCTTGTACGGAGTGACTGTAAGTATGAGTGACTGTACAGGTGAATGAGTGGGGGTGTATGTAGACCTAAGAGTTAATGAGTGGGTATGTAGATATTGGTTTTTGAGTATCTATGGTTTTGAGAATGGAAGTCTGAAATTTTGAGTCGGTGTATCAAAGGTTATATTAGGGTGTGAGAAGATGCGGTAATTTATCACATGGATGATGTCATCAGTGATGTCATCAGTGACGTCACTGACCATGTCATAAGTGATGTAATATGTGACGTCATCAGCAGTGCATTGCGGGGGCGCGAGTTATAGTTAGCTGAACTAACTATAACAAGGGAATTTCTAGGGTTTTGTACGAGGGAAATGTCCAGCTAACTATAAGGCCCCTGAAACCTATGGTTTTTTCAGTGAATTTCAAAGGTTTTTTAAATGCCAATTCCGAACTATAACGCCCCTGAAACCTATGTTTTTTTTTCAGTGAATTTCAAAGGTTTTTTAAATGCTAATTCCTATCTATAACTTATCTCTAAAGATATCATGAAAAGCATTCTTTTTTAAAAGTAGGGTGCACATTAGTTTTGTGGAAAAGCATCTTTGTGATTGGTTAAGAAAAAGCAGTTTCAACGTGGAGTACATATCATAGGATAAAATTTGCTCAGATCAACCACACCTGCTACTTGCATTTGGAAGGCACTGTTGGAACTTAAAACAATCATCAACTTTTAACCTGCACGTGTCGTTAAATATTCAAGAAAATGTTACAAAAAAACATTGTTAAGTTTTAAAAAATTGATGAACTTTTAACCTGCACGTGTTGTAGAATGTTCTAGAAAGTGTGTTGATAGAATACGTTGCACTTCTGACTTCTATGTGTTGTTGAATATTAAATAAACGGTTCATATGGAAAATTGAAAAGAAACCAATAGAGAAGTTTTCAAACCTAAAAGAATCAATGAACTATTCTAATTTATTGTTTACATGTATTTATGTGTGCAGCAACAAAATTATAGGCACAACAGCACTAGGAAGAGGAAGAATCAGGGAGTGGGGGGAGGGGGGAGATGGGCAGAATGGCACACATGCACAATTAAGTACAACACAAGTTCCATCCACAGGACCCCCAGTTGAGTCTCCGATTTCCATCTGTGGAGACACAGCCCTGCACTCGCTTCCCCTGTTGACATTGGAAGGGTTTCACATCTTGGCAAAGCAGGTGAAATCTGGGTCCCCCGCCGACCCTCTCAGTTCGGCTCTCTTTAGAGATGAGTCGTTCGTGGGTCGGACCGTGGTACACTCCCTGATCAACATCTCGTTGGAGTCGGGCACGGTCCCCCGTAGCTGGAAGCGGGCGATGGTTTCCCCCATCCTAAAGAAGCCCTCACTGGACCCAGACAAGCCTGAAAACTATCGGCCTATCTCTTTGCTTCCCTGGCCTACCAAAGTAATGGAGGCCCATGTCAACAAAGTTCTCTCGGCCCACCTCATCCAGTTTAACATCTTGGATCCCACCCAAAATGGCTTCCGTGCTGGTCACAGCACGGAGTCTGCCCTTCTCTCCATGGCTGAACACCTACGCACAGTGATGGATGCGGGGCAGACAGCGGCGCTCGTTTTATTAGATCTGAGCGCCGCGTTCGACACCGTGTCCCATCCTATCCTGTTGCATCGCCTGGAGGAGGTCGGGCTGGGTGGCTCTGCCCTCCAGTGGTTTCGCTCTTTCCTGAACGATCGTTTCTTTAGCGTTGCGCTGCCACCGTACCAGTCCCAATTCCTTCCTCTGAGACAGGGGGTCCCGCAAGGCTCCTCGCTGAGTCCCACGCTTTTCAATCTGTATGTGAGACCGCTGGCTGAGATCGTCAAGCAATGGGACATGACTATGGTCTCGTATGCTGACGATACTCAGCTAGCGGTGACTATCAGCGGGGATGCGGATCGGGATGCCCCCAGGTTTCAGAGTGGACTTAGGGCGGTGGCAAGCTGGATGAAGAACAACTGTCTCCAGCTCAACGCGAAGAAAACCGAGATCATGATCGTTGGCAGGAAGGCGGAACTGTGGGGGGACAAGTGGTGGCCCATTGAACTGGGGCCGGTCCCTCTCCCGGTCACTGAACTTAGGAATCTGGGAGTGTGGATGGATCCCGCTCTCAGTTACGAGGGCCACTCGAAGAAAATCGCGGCCGGCTGTTTTGGCATCTTGCGGTCACTGAGGCCCATTCTTAAGTTCTTTGACCGTGGTACCAGGCAGCTGATAGTCCAGGCCACGGTATTATCTCGCCTGGACTATGCCAGCTCGCTTTTGGTAGGGACCAACGTGGCGGAGACTACCCGCCTTCAACGAGTGCAGAATGCCGCGGCTAGAGCCATTGTAGGCTTACCCCGAAGGAGCTCTGTCTCAGGTGTCTCGAGATCCTTGCATTGGCTTCCCATTAAATCACGCATCCAGTTCAAGGTGTTGTGCTTGGCGTTTAAGATCTTGAGGGGAGTAGGTCCGCCAATTCTTGCTGACCTCCTGTCGTGGTATGTTCCTTCCCGCGCTTTGAGATCGGGTAGCCAAGCGCTCGCGGTGGTCCCCCGATACAGGTTGTGTCGGGCTGGTGGTCGCTCTTTTCGGGTGAGGGCGGCTGAACTCTGGAATTCCCTCCCAGTGGACTTGCGGCTACTGACTGACCTCTTGGCCTTTCGCAAAGCTCTGAAAACGTTTCTTTTTTAAATAGATCTTTTATCTGTGTTGTGTTTCTGCTATTTGTTGCACATTGCCTGCCATGCGCCAGGACGCCCCTTAGCTGGGGCAGCTGTGCGCAATACAAAAGTGCATAACATAACATAACATAACATAACATATAGACTAACAATTTCCAAAATGAAACACACCAACAAGGAGCACAAGTCACACAACCCGCCAACATCACACCACTGAACGAGCATAGAAGTGAAAACACCGCTGCATTCATACAGGATGTGTACAAAGGCCAGTCGTTGGTGTTGTGGGATGTCTGCGACTGTGGTCATCATGGATGAGATCCCCAGCATGTGGCACATGGTTGAGTTCACTGTGTGTTATGTTGCCAAACGGCTGCTCCTCCCTCCCACGAGCCCCCACACTTTTGTACGGTGAGCTGTTGTATCTCGTGCACTCGTACGGCATGCCATTGTAATGCCTATTTGCGCATGTCCTGCTACATTCCAACTACAACATCACAGTGCCGTTTGGAGGTGGTGCATGCCACTTTACAACATCGACTGCTGCAGCTCTTGCAACAGGCCACACCAGAACACAGAGACACACTTACCGCACTTCCTGTACACGGACATGTCCGAGACACCCCGTTCCCCTTGCCGGATAGGCACACCCCTGCACTGACCTGTGAACCCCAGACCAGCACACGCCAGTTGTGCATGCAGGAGGATGCATACGTAGCTACACATCCAGGCTCAGTGCCAACGCTGAATTGACAGCACACTGTGATGTTGCAGGGCTCGTGCCCATCATGCTAAGACAATGACCACAGGGACACACTTACTAAGATATGGGTTTGGGGGGCATTGGTGGTCCTGGAGTTGTTGCGATGAGTCTTCTGGCCCTCATGGGTATCCCTGTATCATGCTCATTGACTCTATGGCACCTGTGGGTGTTCTGGTGTGGCTCTTGGCTGTGTTCCCTTTCATGGTGCAGGTAGTTGTCCTGCTTAACACCAGCAGAAAGCAGGTGTAAAATCCCTGGTGCTAACGTGTCTTATCGCCGGAATTTGTTTCGCATTGCAATTGCTGTGAAAGTTGTGATGTGATTTTTTTCGTGTGCAGAACAATATACGAACTGAGCAGTGTATCTCGTCAAGATCCAGCACCTGACGCACTATTCCCAATCAAAATAAATACAATGAGATTTCTTAATAGATTTCGTGTGTACACTGTAAGTGCAGCCAATACCTCAGTGCAATACAATACAGGATTTTAGTATTTAGAATAAATCGCAAACGTGCACCTCATGTCTTTTTGCACGGGAACGGCTACTCTCTATTTCATTATCAGCACTTTAACGGAAGTAAAGTTCAGAAAAATCTAACACACTATTCAGAAGTTGGTGCAAACTGCAGATATCACTAGTATTCCAGCGATAAGTGCCCCAAAATTTAACACCATGGTGGACTCCATCAAATAACAGTAATAAGAACAAGAAAGAGTCACACAGCACTTAAGAGAACAACCAAAAACATTATAAAAAAAAATTTTAAACTTTATTTTTTATAATAATAGATATATAAACGTTAAACTATTTTCAAACTTTATATTTTTATTAACATAAATATAAACGATAAACTAATAAACAAAATGTAACAACCATAATACAAAACAACAAAGCAGAACACTCCTGTGGGAACCACGGATGTCGATGACAGACCTGCAAAATCAAAAAGATTGTTAAAAAAACCCCAACATGGTTGTGAGAGCTCCGATGAGTCAGGATCCCGGAACTCAGGCGAGGGAGACGGCGACTCCCCTCCGGGAGGACGGAGCGGTCTAGTGGCCCAAGCACTTCTGACACACCACCACGCGTCACCTGCGTCACAGACACGGGATTGGTGCGACGACCAAACGAAGGCGGAGAGAGGGGCAGTCCAGAATAGAAAAGAGGCGGGGACTGAAGGAGGCGCGGTCTGCCGACAGGAAGAGACTGAACGCGAGAAGGGGAACGACGAGAGCGGAGAAGAGAACGAGTTGGGAAGGAAACGAGAGCCAGCTGAGAGACCAGAGCGAGAGGAGCCCAGCGGTGACCAAGAGGAGAAGAAGACGGGAGATCCGAAGACCGGAGGGTCCGGGAGCACAGATACGACCGAGGACGCTCAAGGTCCCAGCGCCGCGGCCCAGTTCCTGGGTCGTGGCTCAAGGCAAGTGACCGCTCGGGGTTCGCTGTGGTGGTGGGCTGGGCAGGGCTGCATGGGGCTGTGAATGGGGCACAAGAGGGTTGGAGGTGAAGTCTTTGCCGCTACTGACCAAGGCTCTTTTCGTTGACCTAACAGCACCCAGCCCACTTAGACCGGTTACCCTTTTAGTCACTTTAAAACCCGTTAGAACCACAATCCCTGGTGACGGTGGCACACGAGCAGACTAGCGCCTGAACAAACCAGTAACCCCGTGCATTTGTTATTTTACATGTCTCTGAGGCCCGGAATCCTCCACGAGCAGCCAGAGAAGAGAACAGCTGACGGACTTCGCAAGGGAAGACTTTGGCCTGCACGGGACAAGTACCTTCTAGTGTTCTGCCTCCTCTACTCGTTTACAAACTACGTGTGTACTTTAACACATCACTTGAGAAAGCAAAGAAATTATAAGAAGCAGCCACTTCTTTAAACCCAGACTTTATTTGTTTCTGTCGTTTTTCTGACAAGCCACCCACTTTTCCCCAAGTTAGTCATTGCATCGCGGCATGGCCGCTCGGCCCACCTGGCTATTACAATGGTATTCTTAACAAAATACCACAAGAAACAAATCACAGATATATAAAATGTATACAGCTAACAAAATTTTATAAGTTTAACTTACAAAAACTGTAATTGTTGCCGCTTTAAAATATTTACCGAATCTGAGGAATTTTTTTTGCAGAAGGCACCACGCCCACAACGTTTTCCTTCAGTGGTGTGGACATTTTTTACTTTTCCCAAGGGGCAAACAAAGATCAATGCCACCTTGGTCACGTGCAAGATTTGCAAAAGAGTTCTGTTGCGAGGGGATCCTAACAAGAAATACCCGTACGGCACGGCAAGTATGATGAAACACCGAAGGACCCTTCATCCAAACAATCTAGCACGAGAAGAGTGCAAACGGATGAGAAACACTCCTATTCTGGATCTGTAAAAAAGAATCACAAATAAATGTATATTAATAACTTTCAAATTTATACTATTCCATTACTGTACAAACACATTTTATATAAAAACTGACTAAGAAACTATAGCCCTGAACCACAAGTGTGACGATCGTTAAAACACTACATGCATAGTGCATACTACTTTGAAGCAGTTCATGCCCTAAAGCCTACCTCACTAAAAGACTACATGCTAACTGACTAAATGATTACAGTACTATAAGGAGACACACTGGGTGAGTGACAGGGTGTTTGCTAGAAGAATATGAATACTAACTAGGGAATTCAAGGTGTGAAACACAACTGTGTAGGTGATTAGAGGACTGCATCAATACTGCATAGGCATTTAAAGCAGTCCATGTGCTAAGGCCTGGCTCACTGCATGACTATTTGGGTACTGACTGAATGATTAGACTACAACAAAGAGAGTGCCTAGGTGAATTTATTAGTGCTAGGCTTTTCGCACAGGGAATGGATTAGTACTTGGTACTGAATGACTCACTAGAGGAGTGCAAAGGCAGTCACAAGTGCTGGACTGTATGGATACTGACTAGGAAATTGAAAGTGTGAAAGACAAGTATCTAGGTGGTTAGAAGACTGCATGCATAGTGCATAGGGGTTTGAAGCAGTCCATGTGCTAAGGCCTGGCTCAGTGTATGAATACTTAGGCACTGACTGAATGATTAGAGTACTGCAAAGATAGTGTCTTGGTGAATTTATAAGTGTTTGGGTTTTAGCACAGTGAATGGATTAGTAAATGATGCTGAATGGGTCAGTAGAGGACTGCAAAGGGAGTGACCGGGTATTTCCTGAAAGTGTATGGATACTGACTAGGGAATTGAAGGTGAGAAAGACAATTGTGTAGGTGGTTAGAGGACTGCATGTATAGTGGATAACGGTTTGAAGCAGTCCATATACTAAGGCCTGGGTCACTGAAGGAGTACTTGGGTACTGACTGAATGATTAAAGTACTGCAAGGAGAGTGCCTGGGTGAATTTATTAGGGTTTGGCGCAGTGAATGGATTAGGACATTATGCTGAATGGGTCACAAGAGGAGTGCAAATGGAGTGACAGGGTGTTTGCTGGAAGTGAACGGATACTGACTGGGGAATTGAAGGAGTGAAAGACAAGTGTGTAGGTGCTTAGAGAACTGCATGCATAGTGGATAGGGGTTTGAAGAAGTCCATATGCAAAGACCTGGCTCTGTGCATGAATACTTAGGCAGTGACTGAATCATTAGAGTACTGGAAAGAGAGTGTCTGGGTGAATTTATAAGTGTTTGGGTTTTGGCACAGTGAATGGATTAGTACATGCTGTTGAATGGGTCTCTAGAGGACTGCAAATGAATTGACAGGATGTTTCCTGGAAGTGTATGGATACTGACTAGGGAATTGAAGGTGTAAAAGCCAAGTCTATAGTATGTTAGAACACTACATGCATACTGCATAGACATTTGAAGCAGTCTATTTGGTACTTAGATTCTGACTAAATAATCAGACTACTTCTAGGACAGTGCTTAGGTAAAACTTGTAAATGTTCAGTTCTGCCACAGTGAACAGAATAGTACATGGTACTACACCTTAGTGTCAAACCCTGACTCATTTTATCAATGCATAAGCAAAGACTAGCTTCTAATGCTACTAAAACTTGACAACATAACAGGTTTTAAATTGGTTATCTGTCAGCAAATACACGATGTTACCAAATGCCTCTCTCACAGTGGTTCTCAAATGCACACAGACTCACAGTGTGATTCTACACAACAACCACTATACCTAGAAGTTTACCAAAAATCATTCACTACTGTGGAAGTGGTAAGCGAACTGCACACAATCTTCATATTTCAGGACTGCACTTTTATGTCAAAGCCTGACTCATTTAATCAACGCATAAGCAAAGACTGGATTCTAATCCTACTAAAACTTCACAACATGACAGGTTTTAAAACAGGTATATGTCAGCAAATACACGATGTTACCAAATGCTTCTCTCACAATCCTTACCCAAATGCACACAGACTCACAGTGTGATTTTAGACAAGCAACACTATCCTAGGAGTTTACCAAAACTCATTCACTACTCTGGAAGAGTTAATGGTACTGCACACAATCTACATATTTAAGTACACCACATCAGTGTCAAAGCATGACTCATTTAATCAACGCATAAGCAAAGACTGGATTCTAATCCTACTAAAACTTCACAACATGACAGGTTTTAAAACAGTTATCTGTCAGCAAATACATGATGTTACCAAATACTTCTCTCATAGTGATCCCAAATACACACTAACTCACAGTGTGATTCTAGACAAGCACCACTATCCCTATCAGTTTACCAAAACTCATCCACTACAGCGCAAGTGGTAAGGGAACTGCACACAATCTACATATTTCAGGACTGCACTTTTATGTCAAAGCCTGACTCATTTAATGAAAGCATAAGCCATAACGGTCTTCTAATGCTACTAAAACTTGACAACATAACATGTTTTAAAACAGATATCTGTCAGCAAATACACGATGATACCAAATGCTTCTCTCACAGTGGTTCCCAAATGCACACAGACTCACTTTGTGATTCTAGACAAACAACACTATCCCTTGCACTATATCAAAACACATTTCTTCATCTAGAAGTAGTACTACATTTTAGTATAGAAATATAACATAACTCATTTCACAAATTCATAAACTAATTCTACCAAAATATAAAAACTGCACAGTTATCTGTCTACAAACACATGAAAAACACAAATGCCTATCACAGAATGGTTTCTACATGCACACACATTGTAGAGAAAAAAAGTACTCCCTACACTTTAGCAGGAAAAATACATTAGTCTGATTAAAATAGTCTACATACATCCCCTCACAATCAAATAACTCATCTTTCAAGTTCTTTTGTAGATTAAGGAGTATATCAATCACTCACCATATTACAGAATCTCTGCACTGTGCACCTCTCAGCAAAAGTAAAGAATGAAAAAGTTTCCCTTTCATTTTCCACACATATACATGTAAACATTAAATCACAATCCTTCGCACATAAACTCAAAAGCAAACACACATTTCTATTGGTTAAACATTTCAACCCTTTCCAACTGAAATACATTTCAACCCTTCCCCAATCTGCCTTCTGCTTGTTACCATAGAAACAGGTCATGGAACACTGCACTGTGCTCACAGGTCACAAGTTCAGCACACAATGTTCCTACACAAGACAGGAAGTGTGCTTGACTTTTCAACATATCAGCTTATCATATATAATGTTCCTTGCAATCTGTTTTTGTTAACCAATAACAATCATACCTTTAAAAAACAAAAATATACACCCTACCTTTCAGTGTAGAAAGTTGTTATACAACCAATGATTTCTTGTCGTTTTTAAAAAAACGTTGCTGTGGATCCGCGCACCCACCGCGAGAGAATCTGTGCATCCAACGCGATAGGATGCGCGCACCGTGCGCGCATTTCGCCGCTTTTTTTTTTTTTAAAAAGGGGGGCCCCAGGGTGTCCTTCTGGGACCCCCTAAGCACCTCTAGAGGGTCAGAGTATTTCCACTCTGCCCCCTTTATATGTTTTACGCACTTATTCCCCTTGCTTCTTCAGCCTCGCTTCTACCGAGGCAGAAAATGGCCGCCAACAGTTCCTGGTTTCGAATGTAGAGAGACGCTCGACAGCCAATTAGCATTCAGCGCGCTATCGGGAGGGTGCGCGCTCCGTTCGGGGAGGGTTCGCTTACGGTGCGGGTAGGGTCCGCGGATCCTCTCCGGCCATAGATATCACTAACTTTTTTACCCTAATTTTCTCAGGAACTACTGAACAGATTCACACCAAATATGCAAAAGGCACGAGTCCGAACTGAGGACTACCTCTTTGCCAAATATGGTGTCATTCCATTCAGCGGTTCGGGCTGTAGCTGCGACAACAGATCCTATGGGAAATTGCATGGGGAAAACGCGTTTTTGGACCCCCCTTTTTTCTCGGCCCCCGCTTGACGAATCACCACGAAACTTTCAGGGTCGGAGCGGAGCTGGCCAAACGTTTGTAGAATTTCGCGAAGATTCGTCAATCGGCGCCAAAGAAATTCCCAATAGAATGTTGCGGATTTCCTATGGAAAATAGGTCCTAACTAGAACTATCTACTGGCGACCGCCAGTAGATAATATATATATATATATATATATATATATATATATATATATATAAAATATACTTACTTGATGGGGGTTCAGTCAACCCTCTTCATTCATTGAATTATTGGTCAGTTGTTGTGCCATTTACCTTTTCCTTTCACCCATGGGCAATGAGTCAGAAGGCTACAAGTTTGGTTAACTTCACTGTGAATGACAGTATTTATTTTACAAGGCACAGATCTGCATATGAAGTACTTCCCTACCGTGGAAATGCCTGCTTTATGAGACTAAAAATACACTTACTTGCCTTTAGACAATGTTTTTGTAATTATATTGAGCCGCCAGCTCTCCCAACAATGACGTTTTACAAAAACAATGACAAATCAAAATAAGCTGTGACAAAGCCAAAAGTCTGCCAGAGAACGCCAGATCTTTTTGCTTTGCCAAGGCTTGTGTTACATGATCCTTGACCTCACAGCTGTGGCAGTATTTGGGATATCAAACAACATTTTTATTTATTGTCCCCGAAATATGGATAAAGATAAATGGCTGTACACTGATAACCAAACCGCACCAAGGTGAGTGCAGATCTAAGTGGGACAGGCAAGTTTATCCATCTCCGAAAAAATTCTACACATGCCTTCAGAGTTAGCATAAAGAGCAACAATAGGCAAACCGCAGCCGACGTGGTGAATAAATGAGACGTGACCAAACTGGACTTCACACCCACTTTCCAAAGCAGGTAGCGCTTGTAAAACATTTGCAAGCCTTTTTAATAGAGAGCAGTGAACAGCGCTGTGATGCGGCTATAAATAATGATGTGCGTAAAGCCTCTCTTATTGTCCATTTCACAGAAATCTATTGCGTCATGACATGCAGGCATTCGAGTCATTTACATTACACAAGGTCACATTAATTTTTGGTAGCACAGGGAGATTAAGTGATTACATTTTTGGGGTATCCTATGCAGGGCACAACTCCTAAAAATATAAGTGGGGGGACTGACCTAGTTAGATATCACGTCGTGCGACATCACGGCGCACAACATCAATGCGCACGACCTCACAGAGCATGGCATCACAGCGCTTGACATCACAGCGCATGACATCACACATGGCATCACAGGAATTGACATCATAGAAAGTGGCATCACAAGCCACAACTTCACAGGAAGTGTGACTTCTACACCTTGCAATCCTCCAGTTTTATGTAACACATCCTGTACGTTCATTTACAAACTTATATCATTTATTGTATATGCAATATGCACGTGTTGATGTAAAGCGCTCTGACACCCTGCATTGGGATGAGTAGGGCTATACAAGAAAAAATAGTGGTACTTAAATTATTTCAACGCTTCCTCAGGTGTAGTAAGCTCTATATAAATGCAATTTGCTGTGTGTAAATACTGGGAAAGACCAACATATCTGATATTCTTACAGTGCATGCATATCTCCTAAACAGGGACTGAACAAAGTGAAAACAAAGTCAAAAGTTGCCTTTAAGTATGTGGGAAGTGCTAACCTATGGTGTGTGGCTCCTGACTGCTCCCAGCCAGGAGTCTGGAACAAAAGGAGGCCTGATGACCCCTCAAATTCGCCCTTTGTTTTGGGCCCAGCAGGAGTCTTAAACAAGAAAGACCTGTCCCCGCCACCTGTACGTTGTTGCTTGTTGCAGATGGAAAGCAGACAAGTGCAGGTGCTGCTAAAAGTGTCCCGCTGTTTGGAAATTGCACCGGGGCCAGTTCAGCACATTATTCAGTGGGGCACAAATTCTTGGCAGGGTGGACGGCATTCACCCTGTGAAAGAATTGGGTGAACGCCGCCCACCCACATGTACCCTCGACTCGTGCCCTGCTCAGACCTCATACAAACAGCCGCTTATTGGCTTTCGGGCATCGACTATAGTCTCAACACCACAAGTCTTTCCTGTCTCCCCCTCCACTGCTTTTAAAAGTCTAAGGTCATTAAGCCTCTCTCGCCTCTCCCCGTCACCAATGTTTGACAAACCTGTGCTGCGTAAAATGCGTCTCCTATCTCCACTCTAGAGTCTAGTTCCTCTTCTGTGTTTACAACTCGTTTAAACATACATATCTAACGTATTGTTCCCTCATCTCCACTATGTTATAGCCTCAGAGTATTAAAATGTTTGTGGCACGTCTCCTCACTCAATCCTCTGCTGTTTTATATTACAAAGATTCTTACATGTTTTCATTCTATCACACCATTCCTCGCACAGACCTCAAACATACCTCCATGCATCTTTATTTGGAAAGCCAGAGGCACCTTCACCTTCATATGAACATATATATAGTCCAACATTCCCTATACCCATCTGACTATTCTCGGAGCGCGCCATTTCCTATCTATGTTTCAGGTGTCCCTTGTGAAGTCCATCCAAAAGGACCACTGATCAGTTGTTGAAGTGCATTAAAAAAATTTAGGGGAACTGTGATGCTGCACGCTATAGGGTGTGGTGAGTGTGCATGGGGGCTTGGACAAAGGCGTGGCTAAAAAAACTAAATATTCTGCAACTTTTTTCAGTCTTTCACCTTTAGGTATCTACATATAAAATAATGCGCAGCATAAATGAAAAATAAATGCAAGTTAAGTAAATCAGTGAGAAACGCACTAGAGTACATTATGAAACTACTATTAGTTATTGCACTGCAGAGGTCTGTGTGTGTAACCAGACAGCCAAAGTGAATCCTGGTTGGTGCAGTGGAGAATAGCACGAGTTTTGGGGGCGGCGGCCTTCCCCAGTTCTTACCTGCCATATTGGGCCGGCAATTGTCTCTCCCCCCCCCCGCCAGTACCCCCCTCTCCCCGGTCTTTAATGCGGCCGCCGCGGGGTGGCAAACGCACAGAATGCCCCGGACGGTCTAAGGTCTAGCTACGCCACTGGGTAACTCCCTTTCAATGCCACTCAAACATAATAAATGTGTGTTATCGGGAAGCTTCAAATTATTCCATCATTTCGAGCCAATACGCCTTTCAAACACCCATTACATTTGCAGATTGACCAGTTGTGAACATTTACATTTCTCTCAGACAAGCGGATTCCTGGAAAGAAGACTGGCTTATCTGCCTGCCCCTTCCTCGGTTTCACATCACAGGAGACTCCCTGCCTGACACTTCAAGTCGAGTCCAAGATACTTTATGCGGTCACTAAAAGCCATAAAAGCAAAACATAAAACAACATTTAAAAATACAGTAACATAGAACGGCTCCACATATGTATTAACAAAATGCCCAAAATGGCCAAATAAATTTAACTGAGGCTAAAACCACAAGCAGATAAAAACTAATCATTAAAAACTGTTTCCGGATGCCACTCTAGGAATAAAGTGCAACAAATAAAGTGCAAAAGTGATAAGACATTAGCTTGTTAAGCAGACTGCAAGGACACACCATGTCAATCACAAGAATAACATATGTATTATCTCAGAAAGCATTAAGCGACTACAGCCTAACTACTGCATAGGCAGCCTCTTCCTTAGTCTTAAGTCTGTAAAAACTCGAAACCATAAAGCAGACCATAGGGGAAGAAAGCATTGTAGATATAGTAATGCAGGCCTGACTTGAGCAAATTTGCCAGGTCTGAGCAGCGGGAGAATACATTTTTTATGCAGGGGGTCATAAAATTCACAATAAAAGGTAAAGTGTCACTTCTTGTGATGCCACTTCCTGTAAAGTCGTGGTTTGTGATGCCGCTTTCTATGATGTCAATTCCTGTGATACCATGTGTGATATCATGCGCTGTGATGTCATGCACTGTGATGTTGTGCGCCGTGATGTCGTGCTCCATGATGTTGTGCGCCATGATGTCGTGCTGTAGCATGCCGTGATGTCTAACTAGGTTCGTTCCCCCACTTCTTTTTTTAGGACTTGTGCCCTGGGTCTGAGGGACTGAACATAGCTATCTAGAGGCCCCAGGACATGACGTGTTCAGGAAGCCATGGCTCTTTAATCAGCGCTTTGCATGTTGAGATTGGCGAGCCTCTAATTTCAATGTTAAAAACAAAACTTCAAATGAAAGCGTATGATGTGCTGTAGGGCAAACAGCTAGGACTGAAAACAACGTCATACGTGGAATGGAGCCGCTCGGCCGGAGCACAGACGGGTTGACGACGAGTACGTTTGCAATGATAAGATATTTTGGGGGTAAAAGAGAACGAGGTTGTGAGGCCCAATAAGTTATCACCAATAACCAGTTCTTTAAATGGGCTGGTACTGTCCTGTGCGGAGTACCGGCACAATTTTATTTTGAGAGGGAGAGTACCGGCACCTCTAAAGAGAAATTCAATACCTTTAATAGGAGAGTACCGGCACTTCTCAGAAACAAGCAGATACTCTGTTACAGAGTACCTGCACTTCTATTTTTCCATTTCAAGCACTGCCAATAACCCCCAGGGCACTGAAGAAAGAAAGACACCAGAGCGTGGGATATGCAGGGAATGGAACAGAAACACACAGTCAGGGTTGGGGACACATAGAAGATGAACAGACAGAACGGTCATCAAAATTAGAGACCAAGACCCATAAAATGATTTCGGAAGAGTCAGATGCACAGAATAATATGCACAGCAAATGAAAATCAGAGAGACAGCCATAGGGACTGCATACAGATGGACTAACAGGTAGACAGGCAAAATGGATACAGCTGTAGCTAGAGGCAGACACATATAGGCACTCAGGGTTAAACGTAGACAAACAGACACACAGACTTAGAGTGAGAGAGACTGACAGGGCACCTGACAGATACTCAGAAAGACAGGCAAATCGACAGAATGACATAGAAAGTGACAGACAGAGTAAGACCAGGGCACAAGTCCTAAAAAAAGAAGTGGGGGGACTAACCTAGTTAGGCAGTATGCAAGTGACATCATGGCGTGCAACATCACGGCGCATAACATCACTGTGCACATCACGACGCATTAAATCACACATGGCATCACAGGAATTGACATCATAGAAAGTGGTATCACAAGCCACGACCTTACAGGAAATTGCATCACAAGAAGTGACATCAGATCTAAAGCCCTCACATATATGTTTAGCAGGTCTATCATGTGTACGTTTGAGCGCATTGCGAGTATAATAGCACAGTGAGCTATGGAAGATGATATATGACTGCTACACATTGCAATCCCCCAGTTTTATGTAACACATCCTGTACCTTCATTTACAAACTTATATAATTTATTGTACATGTAATATGCAGGTGTGGATGTAAAGCGCTCTGACATCCTGCATTGGAATGAGTAGGGCTATACAAGAAAAAATAGTGGTACTTAATTTATTTCAACGCCTCCTTAGGGGAAGTAAGCTCTATATAAATGCAATTTGCTTTGTGTAAATACTGGGAAAGACCAACACATCTGATATTCTTACAGTGCATGCATATCTCCTAAACAGGGACTGAACAAAGTGAAAAGCTGCCTCTCTTTAGTATGTGTGAAGTGCTGACAAGGTGTGAGCCTTTGTTTCCCATCTGCTTCATTTGCATCAGGTGTGAGGCTCCTGACTGCTCCCAGCCAGGAGACTCGAATAAAAGGAGGCCTGATGACTCCTCAAATCCGGCCTTTGTTATGGGCCCAGTAGGAGTCTTAAATAAGAAAGCCCATTCCCGCCTGCACATTGTTGCTTGTTGGAGATGGAAAGCAGACAACGTGCAGGCGCTGCTGAAAGTGTTTTGGTGTTTGGAAATTACACCGGGATGAGTTCAGCACAATATTCAGTGGGGCCCAAATTCTTGGCAGGGTGGACGGCATTCGCCCTGTGAAAAAAGTGGGTGGATGATGTCCACCCGCGTGTACCCCTGACTCGTGCCCTGAGTAAGACATAAACAGGCTTACAGTGAAAGACACAGAGACAGAGATAGAAAAGCAGGCATACGAAGAGTAAAATGCAAGCAATCAGTAAGACACAGGCAGACAGACGTTATGGCATGGAAAAAGAGAAACCAAGACAGACAAGTAACCGGCAGAATGACTGATAGAGAAAGAAAAATGGGCACAGTGACAGGCAGGACAGACAGTACAGATAGAACAGTTAAGCAGCATTACAGAAATTAAGCATAATAGAGAGCGAGGGGCTGACAGAGACGCACAGAGAAACAAACAGATAAATAGAACCTGAGACACAGCATTAAGAGAACCGCCTAGATATACAATAACTGAACGACACAATGACAGTTAGACACTGGGAGTCACAGAAAATGAATCACAGAGAGACTGTAAGACAAGTTGAAAAATATAGACATAGGGGCAGATTTACAAGCCCCTTGCGGCTCATTTACGCCACCGTTGCGTCACTTTTGTGACGCAGCGGCGGCGCAAATCCTGCACCATGGTGCTGGCTACTTACAACGTGACGCATCTGGGAGATGCGTCACATTGTAAAGCCCTGCACCACATGTAGGCGTTCCTGCGCAGGGGAGGGTGTTCCGGCGCAGGAAAGCCTCCTAAAAGTGGCTGAGTGAAATCTACAAGATTTCACTCAGTCACTTTTAGACCCATGCTGCGTCAAAACCCTGCGCCTGCCTGAAGCAGGCGTAGGGATTGACGCAGCATTAGCAAGATAGGGCCCCCCAGAGCATTGCTGGAGCTGCGTCGCGCTTGTGACGCAACTTCAGCAATGCGCCACTTTTACGGCACAGATGCGTCACGCATCTGTGCCGCTTTTGCCCCATGGTGCGCCGCATTGTAAATGCGGCGCATCCATGGTGGTGGAGCTGTGGCGCACAATAACTGGCGCATCCCTGCTGATATGCAGGGATGCGCCAGTTATTGTAAATATGCCCCATAGAAACCAAGTCAGACCGACAGAGAAATAGTACGGGAGACTGTGTGACAGACCGACTGACAGGGGAAATCAGAGTCAAGCGGAATGAGTCATGCAGGCAGAGGGGCGCATAACGCGACGTGTTCGGAATCAGCCCTGTTCTTCTGCAGAGGGTGTCACTCCCTTCGAAGTGCTGCGGCTGAACTATTGACAGGTATTACCAGTCTGGCGTGTTTGTGGCTGGCAAAGGCCTCGCCCTGTATGTAAATTGAACAATCCCTGAGGCTGACATTGAACATAGCTGGCATGCCAAAGCCCACACGTAAATATGATGAAAGGTTTCAATCAGATACCGAACTGAACTCACAGCATCGGTTGTGTCAAAATTTACACCTGGTGGTGGGCAGGCAGAGTGGAGTAGGGTAGGTAGGGGTGAGCAGACAGAACACCTACTCCCTTAGTTTTTTGTTCCCCTTGAAATAATCTCGCTGACGCGATTGGGTTTAAACGCGTATTTATTCTTTTCTTGCTTCCATAAGTCGAACTGGCCTTCGAGTAGTCCTTTGGGTCCGGCGAGGAGGATGTTGTTCTCTGGATTCATTTACTTTGGTTATACGAAGACGTTCTTCAAGTCTGTCCTGGATCTGAGGTGTCTGTGTCTCTGTCCGTTTCGTCTTCTTGACTGTAAGCTGCTGGATTACACTTCTTGAAGTGTGATATGTTTCTCGTGATTCACTTTGTTGCGGAAGCGGCTGTGATCATGGTTCCTTTCTTCTTTATTACTTGTAACGGGTGGGCATGATATCGGCTATCCGCTTTAGTTTTCTGTTCCTGCTTTACTAGGACCCAATCTCCTTCGTGGATATTGGATGTTTTTGCATGGCGCCGATTGTCGGCATAGTCTTTCATCTTTCCTTTCTTGTCTCTGTCAATGTCCATCAGTGTCTCGTGATCTGAGGTCGGGAGTCTGGATTGTATGACTGCATCTGACGTCGGGATTCTGGTGCGCGGGGTTCTCCCGAGCATTAGGGTAGCGGGGCACCTGTTGGTGGTGCTGTGTGGTGTGGTTCTGTATGCTCTTAGTACTTCGTTAAGCGCGGGTTGAATGTCACGCTGTGATAACTCGGCTTGTTGTATTGTTTTCTTCAGGGTGGCCATGAAGCGCTCAACCATCCCATTAGCTTGTGGCCATAAATGGGTGATCTTCCGGTGTTTGAAGTTCAGATGATCTGTGAATTCTGTGAACTCGCGTCCATTGAAAGGCGGTCCATTGTCCGTCTTCAATGTCTTGGGGATTCCCCATGCTGCGAACACTTCATCAAGAATGGGAATGACAGCAGATGCTCATGTGGATGGTACTTGGTGTGCAATGGGGAAGCGAGAATATTCGTCCATGATGACAACATATTTCCCAGACTTTAGTGGGCCAAAGAAGTCAATAGCAACTTGATGCCATACGCCGTCCGGAAGATCAGACATCTGCAGTGGGGTGGGTGGTTCACCTCATCCCACTAGTTGGAATTGTGGACAATCTTGAAGCGTGGCTTCTACCATTTGATCAAGGGACGGGAACCAAACCCTCTCTCTCAGTGCTTTCTTTGCGGCTACGACACCTCTGTGGCCTTCATGGGCTAAATTAACAGTCCCTTGACGTAGTTGGTGAGGAATTACGATCCTCCTGTCTCTCAGCAGTAGTCCATCCGCACTGATTGTGAGGTCATCCTTGACGTGTTTGAAGGATGACAGTTCATGCATGTTGATAGCAGTGGTATCTTGGGAAGTCTCCAGATGTCTCCATGAGTCTGTTCGAATGAGTTGCATGACGTCTTGGAGTGTGATATCCTTGGCAGTGGCATCTATAATGGCATCTAGTGGGACAGCAGGTGGACGCGCTTGGTCAATAACGAAGTGAAGGTATTCTTCGACTAGCGAAGTGCGTGTCTGTGTCAGTATTTGAGGATGGCGTGAGATGTAGTCCGCTGGGTTCTCTGCCTTTCCTGGTTTGTGAATAATGGTGTAAGTGTAATCCTGCAAACGGATCCCCCATCTCTCGATCCTTGGAGGCATCTTTGCTCGAGGGTTGCCGAAGATGGTAATCAAGGCCTGGTGGTCAGTAATAAGTGTGAAGTGCTTCCCATAGACAAACAGATGAAAATGCTCACATGCCCACACGACGGCCAGACTTTCTTTCTCCGGTTGCGAGTACGCCTTCTCAGTGTCAGTGAGGCTGCGGCTGGCATAGGCTATGATGTGACGCTGGTCCCCGTCATCATCGTACTGGGCAAGAATGGCACCAAGACCTACGGGGCTGGCGTCAACGGTGACTTCCATTTTCCGTTTGGGATTGAAGTAAGCCAAATGTGCGGCAGAGCTCACAGCACCCTTGATCTTATTGAACGCATGATCACATGCCTTGGGCCAGTGGAATGGTTGGCCTTGTCTCGTTAGCTCTCGCAGTGGATAGCTGATGGTGGCATAGTCTTTAATGTATCTGGCACAATAGCTGGCCATGCCCAGGAATGACCGAATGTCACTGACATCGTGAGGTTGCGGGGTGTCAGCGAGTGCTGAGACTTTGTCAGGGTCTGGTCTCATGCCATCTTCAGAGAAGATGTGGCCGTAGAATTTAAAAGTTGACTTGTGGAATTCACACTTGTCTCTGTTGAGTGCGAGTTTGGCATTGAGAAGGGCATGGCACACGCGTTCTAGGGCTTTGTCATGGTCTTCACGTGTCGTACCAAATACGTCACTGTAGTTGAAAGAGTTAGGAATGTGATGGATCACTCGCCGAACAGCTTCTTGGAAGATTTCTGCTGCTGACGAAATGCCAAAATTAAGGCGTTTGTATCTGAAGAGTCCTTGATGGGTGGTGAACGTGGAAATGTATCTCTATTTCTCATGGAGTTTGAGCTGGTGGTATCCTTTGTTGAGGTCTAATTTTGAAAAGACCGTAGCTCCATTCAGGCGAGTAATCATGTCGCTGATGTGGGGTCCAGGATGTCTCTCCTGTTCTATGGCCATATTCGGGGCACGCATGTCCACGCACAGGCGCACCTTGTTTTCATGACCTCGTTTGGGGACCACTACCACCGGAGACACCCATGGAGTGGGTCCAGAGGACCGCTCTATGATGTCAGTTCTCAGCAGATCTTGGAGCTTGTTGGAGGTGGAATGGTACTTTCCTGTGGTGTTGGGCCACTGGCGTTATTTTCTCATTGATGTGGAGTTTGACTTTGACGTTGGCCAGTTTTCCTAGGCCTGAGAACAACTTCGGGAAATTGTTGATCATGTCAGGTGAGTCGTCCCCCTTAAATAGGATCTCTACTAACCTCAGCCGTTCTGCCGTGGGTAGGCTGAGTAGACAGTCAGCAGCTTCAGGGCCTTCTATGATGTGGACTTGGACCTGAATTGTCCTGTCCTTGTAGGTAAGTGTTGTGAGAAAACGTCCTAGACATGGCAACGGCTCTTTGGACCATGTGTAGACGCGTACTGCGGCCGGTTCTGGCTTAGGTTTCGGGCACATCTTTTCATATTCCGTTGTGCAGATGTAGTTAAGTGATGCTCCCGTGTCCAGGACAAACTTGGCGGAATAGTTTCCCATTCGAATGTCCAGTCGGGGGTATTTCTTCAATCGGTCTGGGTCTGCCACCATGCATACATACTCATCACTGACTTGTGATATGGGAGTGAGTGCCTACGATTCTCTTGATGACGACCGGTGAGATCGATATGAAGCTTGAGACTGGGTGCTAGACCTGGATGAGCTGGTTGAACGGCCTCTTCTTTCGTGCACTGCCCTCACGTGGTGGCGTGTCCCGACGCTTCGTCTGACCGGTCTTGTTTCTTTGCGCCGTGTTTGGCACATAGCTTCAAAGTGATTGTCTCTCCCGCACCTGTGGCATTGTTGTCCAAGGGCAGGGCAGGTGCCGGTGTGTGGGTATTCCAGGCCGCATCGGTAGCAGTGTGGCGGTTGTTTCTGGGTTTTACTGGTTCTGGCCTCACTGTGAGAAGAACTTGTGAGTTTGTCAGGTCACCGGTGATCTGGCCGACGCTTTGTGTCTGTCCGGGATTGGACTCGGAGGGCTTGTTCTCGCTTTTCTGTTTCCCCGGCTTCCATTTTCTTGGCATGCTCTTCAGCCTGATCATTTATGCGAGTAAGTTCTTCAGTGTCATCAAGCGAGTAGTGTTTTTTGAGTAGTCGACGTCGCAGTGACTCTGACTGGCATCCTTCGATAATGCGTAAGCGGAGCGCATCTTCAGTATTGAAGTTGTCAAACTCGCAGTAGCGTGCCAGACGCTTTAGTCGTGAACTAAAGTCGCCCATAGATTCATCGCGTTCTTGGGACACAAGGTTGAAGGTGTAGCGTTCGTAATCTAGGTTACGTTTGTGGAGAAATTTCCTGTTCAGAGCGCCCTTCACATCTGAATAGGATGCAGCGTTTGCTGGGGGCAATTCTTTGATTATTTGTCCAATGTCTTTGCCCACTAGGTTTCTCAGTGCTATAAGTTGATGGTCAGGGTCATCTACTCTTGAACCTTTCATGAAGTCTTCGAAGTCTTCCACTCAGCGCTTCCACTTGGGGCCCATGCTGTTTCCTGAAGTCAGTATTAGCGGTTCGGGGGGGACGCAGGAACGATACACCCATTAGTAGGGGCCCATGTGGCGCTGGCGGTGCAGCTGGAGCTGGTCCTGGTGGTGCGTTTTGCGTGGAATCAGGTCGGGTGGACATGGTGACGTATTGCTATTTCCACTGTCCCTCCTGATGCTTCTCACGGCGCTTGCACAGCCTCAAATCTCCTTTTAGTGGGCTCAGGGTGCTTTGTTGTCCTTGCCTGACCTCAAAATGGCCGCCGGACTGGTGTCAATGTCTTCCTATGGGGATGCGCCTGACTTTAAAATGGCCGCCGAGCGTGACACTTGTATGCCAGTTCAAATGTGTGAGAGATGGTGTTCTTACCCAAGCGCTGTATTTTCAGCTCTTTCAGGCCTCAGGGACTTGCTTCTCCAGGTGTCCTCATGGGGCTGCAGAGTGAGCAGATCGGCAGTGTTGATTATAGGGCCGAGTAAAATGCCTCTCTCTGGCTGGAGGCTGCTGTCTAATCTTGTTCAGCTGAGGGGGGTGTCTTCACATCCCACCCTCGTCGCAGGGGTTTTCTGTTCCCCTTGAAATAATCTCGCTGACGCGATTGGGTTTAAACGCGTATTTATTCTTTTCTTGCTTCCATAATCGCGTCCTTTTTCTTTCCCCGCTATCCCTTAACTGGCGCGCACTCGCGCCGCTCCTCCCCATCCGCCCGCAGCCAAATGCCTGTCCTGGAAGTCAGGGAAGGGACCAGGCATGGCGATGTGACACGTAGTTGTGTTGATCAGTCGTTTTAAATTGTTGAAGTACTGGGTATTTTAGACCCAGCGGTGCAGGGGCACACACCCTATGACTTCTGGGTTCACCCTGTTCCAGACCTACAGAAACACAGAGTCTTCTGGGTGAAGTCAAAGATTCATTTATTGGCTGCAGACCAATTACAGGTATCCTAGAAGTACAACAGCGTGTATGTTCTCAGGAGACTGCTGAAAATCATAGGAACGGGCTTCTCCTTAAATACAAAATATCATGCTTCAGGCACACATTCCTTGGTTTACGATATGGCCATATAAAGGTATACATTACAAACGAAAAAGCAGAGTCATGATGACCATCCCACATTCCAGTTCGGCCAGCCCACAATGATTTACACAGTAAGGTTCAGATCCCACATTTGATGTCAATAGACCCCCCAATAAACACGAGCATCTCCTGTTTTGGGAAACAAGTCATAAAGCAGGAACAAGCAGGTGTGAAAGAGATTAGCCGGAGGATTGTGTAGAATGAAAGGGTTTTATGATGGGTCAAGCCCTGATGCTAATCACAGGTGGACGGAGGAAGGGGAGCTCGTGAGACCAGTTTGACCTGGGGCAGCAGAGCCAGCTGCCCAGGTCACAGAGAAGTCAGAGGAGAAGCCCATGTACTGTGAGGCCCGTATTTACTCCATTATAGCCTATGTGAGGGCAATGACAAGATGGCCACTGCTTCCAAAATGGAACCCGCGTAGTGAAGCAGAATAACGTGTACACAGTGCATTTATAGCTAGAATGATATATAAAGCACTTGTACATACCGCATTTACCATTTGCGGTTTGCTAATACCAAGATAGACAGGGGTAGGGCCCTGTTCCCTAAGCGGTCACAGAGATTAAAGTACGACAGACCCTCCTTTTGCCCTTACATAGGCAATCACTATACTCATCTTAATCCGAGTCTAGGTCAATGTTCGCAAAGTCATGGAGATGTTGCTGTAGCATCATCCTATTACTTAGTTCATCCCTAGATACAGGTTTCCTTACACATAAGGTAGCACAGAGGCCACATATCGCAGGAGCACACTGTATGCACAGACAGAACAGGAAAAGAATGGCTAAGATCATTCCAATGACCATCAGAACTTTCCAACCCCAGGCAGATATCAATTCCCAGAACCACCCCACCAGTGACCAATCTCCCTTATCCACGTGTATGGATTCAGATATTTTATGGAGTTTGGAGATGGCTTGATACACTGTTGGAGCATTATCTGGTATGAAAATGCAGCAACTGGATTGGATGACCTTGCATACCCCACCGCGGTCTGCAAGAATAACGTCTAGAACCATGCGGTTCTGTAAAGTCATAAGGCGATCCGCTTGGAGCTCAGCCGTCAGATTACCAAGGGCACCAGCCGTTACATTTATAGTGGATTCAACCACACGTGTCAGCTGTCTCAGGTTCCTACTATTGACCATAGGTCCCCAAAAGGGCAGGAAACCCAAGAAGAAGTCTCCCGCTTCCTGACCGGCAGTATCCTCCTTACTAATCACACCTCTCACAACTCTGGTCTTGTGATAGTCAGAGGCAGCAGTAAATGTCGGCGGTAGCAAGTTCGCAATATAACATGTGCCCGAGAAATCAGGGGGCAGCCATGTATATGCTCGGTCATTACAGATGAAATATGTGCCCTTGGCAGCCAAAAACGCAGGGGAAAACTGTGACGGGAAAGTGTACGTTTCAGTACAGTCACTTCTTCCCAGTTGAGCTCTAGGATTCTGACCATTACCTTGTAAGCAGAACCGACCCATGTGGGGTACGACCCAGATTGGAGATGAGATTTTTCGCTGTCTTTCACCCAGACTAATACTATACCCCGTCGCGTTCCATCCTACATAAGGTCTCAACTCTTCTTTGGGAATGGATGAGTATGCATCGATATCCCTACTCATATCGGCAACTCCTTTTATCAAAGCCTTATTATTGGTGATAGGTCTGATGGAACGCGGTTGGCGAGGGGAGTACGTATCTAGAGCATAGAGAAACTTGGTCTGGAATGCCCATGACGATCCATTATAACTATACGGCAGCACCAGGTAGGGAATACCCTTGTTAATGGTATGTGGCATTAACCCACACACCCAGCAATTGGTCGTATTCATTACTAGTTGGTGCTGGTGCAAGAGCTGGATAAACGAGTTATTTACGAACTCCGATCGTCTGGTCTGTTCGTGCTCAGGCAAAGGGTGAAAAGAGTGAGAGGAGGCGGTAGAAAGAGGTATAGGCTGTTCAGTGGGTGTAATGGGCTTTTGAGCGGAGAAGAACACAAATCCTACAATAAACATTGTGATACTACACAGTGTAAAAAGGCACAAAAATACAAAACATTTACTTTTTACAATTCTACACATCCTTGCGTTAAAGTTCATTTCCTCAATCGGTCTCTCCATCTTAAAAAACTCCATCCTCTACTCGGGCCGCTCGCGGCGGATGAGTGTCTTCTGCTAAGGGGTACGCCTGTCAGTCCAGGGAAACGCCCTAGACCAACCAGAACCATTGACCTAGCGTCTTCGGCCTGTACCCCAAAGTCTTGGCACCGCGACCCTGCGGCAGAACCCGGATGGTGGTTCGAAAAACAAAAATCAAGAAAGTCCTTCAGATGGGAGAGCAAAAATGTCAAAAAGGAAATAGTGAGGAAATCTTTATTTGTCCATGGGCCTTGGTCTCAAATTATAGCGGAGACGGCCAGGTGCTGTTTGGTCTTGAAACAAAAGTTCAGGCTCAGTGGTGTCCAATCGATTTGATGGTGGCACAGCTTCTTGCAGAATATTGTCACTCTCTTGGTCTGAAACTGTGTCTTTTAGGCGTGCGTCACTGAATGGTACAAAACGAGGTACAGTGTCTGTCTCAGAGTCAGCGATACCCTCCTTGACCCACTGGTCATATGGCAGAGGCAAGGGGACTACTTTGCAGTGGGTACCATGGATCCAGTGCTTCTTCCCTTTTACTCGCACCGCTGACCTTGTCGACAGGAGCACAAGGTGAGGGCCGATCCAGCGAGGCTCGTCGTTGCTCTTACGCTGGAAATTTCGGATCAGGACCCACGAGCCAGGGTTGATAGGGTGTCCAGGAGGTTCAGAAGCTTGGGGAAGAGTATCATGTACCTGTTGGTGCAAAACACGCAGTTTAACAGTCAAATCATACAGGTAATCGAGTAGTACTGGATGTTCAATCTCACTAAACTTCGTAGGCCTCGGTACACCCCATACGTTGGCCGGGCGGCCAAAGACGACCTCGTAAGGGCTAAGTCCCACTCGTGAGTGTATGGTCATTCTGGTGGACAGGAGTGCTAAAGGCAGAGCGTCAGGCCATTTAAGACCGGTGCTCGCCTGAATTTTGGCCAGCTTGAGCTTTAAGGCTCCATTGTAGCGTTCTACTAATCCAGCTGATTGGGGGTGATTCGCAGCGTGGAACTTCTGCTTTATCCCTAGCCCTTCACATACATTCTTCATCACTTTACCCACAAACTCACTTCCATTATCACACCATACCATTCTTGGCATTCCAAACCTAGGGAAAAATTCCTTCACAAGGGCCTTGGCTGTGGATAGGGCAGTGTTATCTTTCAGAGGATAAGCCTCTATCCATTTTGAGAAAGCACAAACAACCACCAGTACATATTTCAGGTTGTTGCATCTTTCCATGTGAATAAAGTCCAGCTGCAAAACTTCGAATGGACATGATGGGGGTGCAAAGTGACCAGCTGGAGTTGGGGTTCCCCTACCAGGGTTATACTTCAAGCATACCATGCAATTCTTGACCACATTCTCTGCACACTTGGGAATCCCAGCATTCTGCCATACTGGAGCCAACAACTTACAACTTTCTGAATCTTTTAACTTTTTACACAGGTCAGGGAGTAGATTCTGCACAAACTTATCCACAAATAACCGTTGGCCACCCTCAGTACTCATATCTTGCCCACTGTGATCAATAAACGTTTCTTCAAACCTAGTAAAGAAGTCTGACACTGTCTCATCTTTCTTCTGCTTACATGCAGATAACTTGTCCCAATTTACGCGCATCGCGGGCATTATTGTCTTCATATACGTGATGATTCTACCAGGCAGTTCAGCTACTAAAGGTTCTGGTTTCGCGCCACCAGTTTGTCTAGCATCAGCAGCAATAATGTTAGCCCATGTATCCCCTAGTTCTGCATCGTGATCTACATTACGAATTGATCCCCATAGAGGCTGTGGAACAACATTGCCAAACAACATGTCTATGTCGGCCAGATTCATAACGCATGACCCTGCCGTCTGTGACAACTCTTTATAATAACCTGCTGGGTTTTTACGGGGATCAGGTAAGGACTGCTTAAGTGCTAACACCTCAGAGCGCTTCCATGGAACATGCACCCAAACACGCTGGAAATGCGCTGGCACAGCGGCGATACCGGCACCGGCATCTGCTGCAACTGCTTCCTTCCATACCGGGGGAACTTCTCTCATGGGGTATTGTCGCGCTTTTACCTTTTTCCCTACAAGGACATCTTGTTCAAACAATGACTGTTGACAATCATCATTCCTGAAGGACAATACAACCGCAACTGCTTTATCTACTTCGCGGTCCACAATTATACCAGTTCCAAAATCGAACCTCACTCTACACAATTCCTGCGGGCTCGGATTTCTACCACTATCCTCCAATTCTTCACAGAGAATTTCGCACATTTTCTCAAACACATATCTCTGTTTTGGGGCATCCCATTGATGGAAAACGTTGACAACTGATTCCACATCATACAGTGAAGGGAAAACAATCCATCTACGCGCCATGTTATCTATTACCTTTTTCTCATCGGGGTTAGGCAATTGACTGCGCAGTTGCTTACGCTGTAAACCAGGAGTCGCACCAGATGACTCAAAGAGAGGAGACATTAATGTAGTAACCACATTAGCTAAGCGCTGTCGCGCTGAAGGAGAAGCTGAGGCGAAAACAGGGGGAAAAACAGAGGGAAGAAAAGAGGATGTAGAAACAGGTACTGGAGTGGTGCAAGGAAGAGTGTCAGAAGAGGCAGCTGCTGAATTAGGCAAAGTCGCAGGAAGTGCGGGGGCAGTTGGAAGCACAACTGGCGGCCCTTGAGAGGGCTGCGCTACATGGATAAGAGCCGGCTGCAAAGCAGCTGGCGGTTGCGGCAAGGCTTGCAATATATTCACTGGAGGTGGCATATTCACAAGCTGGGGAGGTGCCGTGGCATTTTGAGCATACGGGGGTGGCGAACTCAACAAATGTGACATCAGGGGATCTTTCTCCTTTTCTTCTAACTCATTCTGCTTAGAATGTGGTAAAGCTGGGTAACATTTGTCAATCCCTAACTTGCGCTGCCTGTGCAATTGCTCACTCATCTGCTCCTCCTCATTGTCTTTAAATTGTACAGCTGCTTGCATTACTGTCATACCTTTCTCTCTCTTATTCTTTTTCGCTAGCTTAATTTCCTTTTGTTTGGCTTCCTTTCGCCATAAGCGGAAAGAGTCAAACATCGCCGGCCGGGCTTTCTTCTTAAACAATTTAATTTCCAAATTATCTAAAATATCGGTATCGAAACTACCATTTTGGGGCCATTTTAAAACACCGTCTTTCCTGGTGTAGTGGATCCATACTTCGTTATATGCAATGGGGCCTACGCCATGTTTTACATAGAGCTCATAAGTGGGAGTTCCAACCGGAGGAACCGGACATGATTCCTCTAGCTGGAAATCTTTTCCACAACCCAAACAGAATAATCTACCAAATATTCCAGAACCAGGCATCTTTACTCACTAGTCTAGATCCAAACGTCAAAGGATTATCGATTACGATATTCTCGTGAATACACGAGTCCTCTGGCTTTGGCGTTTGCAAACTCCAAATGACCAATTCAAACGATCCCGAAGGATACCAAAACAAATAGGAGACGCTCCACTTATACTTAACTGAATATTGCTGATCGATGGCGTCACCAGAAGACTCTCTCGATTGTTTCGCTCTCTCAAATTCGTCAAGGGTCCAAAACAGGTCGATTAATCAGGGCAGCAGTCCTTCGTAGCCGTCGGGACGCGGAGAACCTCGCAGAAAAGACTTTCGGACCATGTCGACATGCAGGGGTCGATGAAGTGGCGGCCTTCCTCCGGAATTTCCACACGAAGCTCCTCACGAACCTCTGGCTTGGACTGGTACCGCTGAAATCGCCCTACGTTGGGCGCCAAACTGAAGTACTGGGTATTTTAGACCCAGCGGTGCAGGGGCACACACCCTATGACTTCTGGGTTCACCCTGTTCCAGACCTACAGAAACACAGAGTCTTCTGGGTGAAGTCAAAGATTCATTTATTGGCTGCAGACCAATTACAGGTATCCTAGAAGTACAACAGCGTGTATGTTCTCAGGAGACTGCTGAAAATCATAGGAACGGGCTTCTCCTTAAATACAAAATATCATGCTTCAGGCACACATTCCTTGGTTTACGATATGGCCATATAAAGGTATACATTACAAACGAAAAAGCAGAGTCATGATGACCATCCCACATTCCAGTTCGGCCAGCCCACAATGATTTACACAGTAAGGTTCAGATCCCACATTTGATGTCAATAGACCCCCCAATAAACACGAGCATCTCCTGTTTTGGGAAACAAGTCATAAAGCAGGAACAAGCAGGTGTGAAAGAGATTAGCCGGAGGATTGTGTAGAATGAAAGGGTTTTATGATGGGTCAAGCCCTGATGCTAATCACAGGTGGACGGAGGAAGGGGAGCTCGTGAGACCAGTTTGACCTGGGGCAGCAGAGCCAGCTGCCCAGGTCACAGAGAAGTCAGAGGAGAAGCCCATGTACTGTGAGGCCCGTATTTACTCCATTATAGCCTATGTGAGGGCAATGACAAGATGGCCACTGCTTCCAAAATGGAACCCGCGTAGTGAAGCAGAATAACGTGTACACAGTGCATTTATAGCTAGAATGATATATAAAGCACTTGTACATACCGCATTTACCATTTGCGGTTTGCTAATACCAAGATAGACAGGGGTAGGGCCCTGTTCCCTACGCGGTCACAGAGATTAAAGTACGACATTGTCCCATGTCAGTCATGAGACATTTCGGTCTGTTTCCTTCAGCTTACTTCACTCTGCCCTGTATCTGCATTCCTGCATTTATTAGAAATAAAAAAGGACAAATTCAAGTACTAGATTAAAATGCAGGTGATTCGAGCTAAAAAAAACACAACACCGTTGACGGAACTTCTGTCACGTTACTTAGGACATGAGCGCCGAGTGTGCAAGATTCGTCAACACAGTGAAACCCTCAACTTTAAATGCGCAATGTATCTATTTTTATTACTAGAACAAAATTTAAGAAACTCTGTCAGAACTCTTCAGGTTTGAAGCTGGCCCTAAAATTTCACTTAAAGACCGACTAGATTGAAACCCAAGTAATTACTACAGGCGAGCAGGCCAGTGTAGAACATGGAGTTTTTAAAATTATGTTTTTAATTTTATGTAGCAAGAACTCAACCCAAAGGTATTGGAGCGCTTTACATGAGCATCACTTACATTACACAAGAACACATTGGGCCCAATTCACAAAAGTAATCTGAGACAAAATCCTACTTTTACGACTTTCGGTATTCACGAAGTGCATTTAGGAGTAGTAAAGTTAGGATTCCTAACTATACTACTCCTAAATGCCCTTTGTGAATACCGAAAGTCGTAAAGTTTGGATTTTGTCTCAGATCACTTTTGTGAATCTGACCCATTTATTTTTTTGTAGGCACAGGGATTGTAAGTAATGTAATTACTCTATCTGCTGCAATACTGTAGGCCAATCTTACACTCTGACTCCAACTCTGACTTTGTTCGTGTACTGCGAAACTTGTTATTTTGGTACTAATATCGCTTTTGCTGCCCGGGCTTCAAGGCAATTGTTATTGTGAAACTCCTACGCCTCCCTGCGCATGACCCCTGTTCTAGAACCGCTCTTCTGCTAGAACACATTCACCTTTGTACAAGGCATTGATGGAGCATCCTTGCATCTCTCTTTATCAGATTTCTAGGTCAGGCGTGGCACCATCTAGACCGCTCTCTTCTGAACCGCGTCTAACCTGTTTTAATGTGTAAGTGACCGAAAGTCCCTCAAAGAACCTATGCACATTGCTCTATTCACCTACATTCCACACCCATGTTTTGAGAAGTTGGCCTGATGTATGATGTCACTAGTTACAGTGTACACCTTATATCAGTCCAAACAACCCTTATGGTGATTGGTTGTAAAGTCAACCTTATAGACCAGCTATCCTAGTGGTAGCATGGACAAGAGCAGTCTTAGGCTAAACTCTGAAAGGCATGTGAAGCCAGCTGTGATACCATATATAATCCCTTGAATACCAAATGAAAGGACACCACAACAGATATATATATAAAATAAAGTGTATTTATTCTAGTCAAACCCTCAGCACTCTTTATGAGATTAGAGGTAAGTACAACACAGTCTTATTTAAGCATACATTAAATCACACAGGTAAGTAATACAGTTAGGCCCTAGGGGCCACGCAAACCATATACTAAAGAAGTGGTATAAGGACCACTGTCAGGAAATAGGATAGGCCTAGGCCTGGGGAATCGCTGGGGCTACACTACACTAGCAACAGTTAGGAAGTGGGAGGCCCACGGGATTCAGGTGCAGAGTGGAAACACTCACGCGTAATGCGTAAAAGTCGATAGAATTACTAGCAGTTAGAAATTAACAGTTTAAGGACACTTCTGAAGCAGCTAGAGAGTCGAGACTCGGAAACTAGACCCTAGGATAGTCACTACCCTTGTGAGCACCGAAGTACCCAAGTTACCTAGCCCACGGGCTGCGGGTGCATAGGTGTGAACTTGCGTCGGGTTTCGTCGTGGACTTCTATGGATGCCTGAAGGAAAGTTGCTGACAGACAGTCAGTGAAGAGTGTCCGGTGGATCCCAAGGCTGGGATCAAGAAGAGAGGATACCTGCAAGCAGAAGGGACAGAGTCAAGGTCACTAGCCAGTGACCACGTGGAACCAGGAAGGAACCAGGTGATGTCGTGAAGATTGCAGGTGAAGGGTGAAGCTTGTCGCTGCAGCCACGGGTACCAGGAGACGTCGAGGACGACCAGGACCAGGAGGCGAGCTGTCCCAGGAAGGCTCTTGCTGTCGGCGTCGTCGAAGTCGAACTAGGACTCACCAAGCCTTGGCAAGCGGAACCCACGAAGAACGGAGGACTTGCTTCTGGTGCAGACCAGGAAGGTCTGGGGTGCTTCTCTTTTACAAAGAAGCAGGAGCCAGTCTGGAGGAGCCAAACCAGCAGTGAAGATTTCAAGGTGTGTCGTCACAAAGGCCGCTAGCCAACGGGCAAGCAACCGGACAGACGCGGCAAGCAGGAAAATGCAGAAGGGCCCCACGCAGGACTCGTGGAGTGTGGGGGGCTGATCTTCGGTGCAGATGGTGCTTGGGGTTGGGGCTTCTCAATCCCCGGTGCACAACTTCGAGGGTACCTCAGAAGCTGCGCTGAAAGATACTCGCCACTTTTCCCAGGTAGCCGGTCCCACGTCTCTCGTCGCCTCCCCGGATCTCAGCTCGGCTGTGGATGTGGATCAGGGTCGGAGAAGTCTGGAAGTCAAGGCTCTGCAGTCGGTCCCTCGTAGAACTTCAGCAAAGCAAAGGGTAGTCTCTTGATGGTGGCTGTTTGCACAGGGCAGCCACTCCTTGGCCACAAGGGAGTTTCTTCAGTCTTCTTCTTTCGTCGAATGTCAAAGGTCCAGAGTTTCTGTTCAAGTTGCAGGTTCAGGATAATCTAATCTCCTGAGGCCCAGCTACCACTCTTATACTAATCTGGGGGTCTGGGTTGCATGCTAGGTCACGCCTTATGGGTGGGACCTGGGAGGGGGGTGGTTACACCCCCTTCCCTTTGTCCAGTTTCGTGCCAGGACTGGGGCTGGAGTGCCCCAGCACCGGTTTGAACTGGACTATGCATGGAGCACCTTGTGTGCCCCAGGCAGTGTCTCGTTTCATTCATCCCTCCCTGCCCCAATACACTAAGGCCTGTCTGGGGTGGTGCTCGCACCTCCCAAGGCAGGAAACCTATTGTCCAAGCCTCCCTTGCCGGGATCACTCCCAGCAGCAGGAGGTCAGACTTGTGTCGTGGCAGCAGCATCCATTTTGTGATGCTGGGGCTCTGGTTAACTTTAACCGGGTAAGTAGGTTACAACATGTCTTCTCCCTCTAGAAGGGAGGGATAATATCCTCATCCCCAGAAATGGGATGGGGGTATTATTCCAAAGTGTTAGACACCTTACACAACATGTTTTGATAAAGCCAAACCATAGTTACCATAACCGTTTAAGATTATAAGGCACTTTAAGAGTATATGGTAGGCTATGTCATAGAACAGCTATAAGGACATGGTTCCGAAAGCTGCAGACAGGCTCAGCTCATGCTAGAGCACCATCTCACATGTTACCAAGCACTCTGCCTCCAGGATTGTTAAGGCCTGCCATAGGAGTGGCTGATAGGTACACATGTGTCTATATGTAAGATAGGTATAGGAATACTACACCTAAGCAAGGAGTGATTACACGACCTTGCCCCAGCTGAGTGATCAGCCAGTTGTGTCATAATGGAAGGCCAGGCCAGGGGTGGCATAATACATGCTGCAGCCCCTGGTAGGCCTAGGGTACACCTCTGCCCTGGGTACCTAAGGTACACTGTACAGGGGCCAATAAGGTGATCCTATCCAAATGGGTTATGCACCTAAAGTACATAGTATCAATTTAGAGAGAGAACAGCAGGGCTGTGGGTCTGATTAGCAGGCCCACAGCCACATCTAAGTCGAAAACCAGTAAAGCAAAAGCAAAAAGTGGGGGTGAACATAGAAAGCAGACCCTACTCTCCTACACATGTCAATCTGTGTCTGCATCTAACAGTGTGACACTCGCCATGACTAAATTGGCCAGATTAACTGTGACAGGCCAGACTTAGAATTAGGACTAAAGGCTGACAATGATCAAGGTATAAATCCGACGCTCCGTTTTGGCTAGCCTTGATATATATATATAGGCAGACTGACACACACACACACACACACACACACACACACACACACACACACACACACACACACACACACACACACACACACACACACACACACACACACACACACACACACACACACACACACACACACACACACACACACACACACACACACACACACACACACACACACACACACACACACACACACACACACACACACACACACACACACACACACACACACACACACACACACACACACACACACACCCCACCCCCCCCCCCCCCCCCCCACTACTGGCGGTCGCCAGTAGATAGTTATAGTTAGGACCTAGTTTCCATCCGAAAAGATTTTTTTGACTTGGCTATAATTTATAATCTCTGGACGCGGATATTTCGCGCTGGTTTTGCCATGAATCGCGAATGCATGCACCAACGGGAATGCTCTGATTGGCTGGTCGCAACTTGAATAGAAAGCTGCGCCCGCCTTTTTATATATCCGGAACTGTTCCCGGGCTGAAAATCTGTGTGAAAGCAAACACAAGGGGTCAGGGTGGAGATACCCTGACCCCATGGTTGAGAAATGGAGGTGTTAGTGAAAATACAAAAAAATCAGTGAATCATTAATACACATTATATTATTTTCAGATTCTGATAAATGTTTTTATAGATTTATTTATATATTGATTTATCTACTGTGATGGTTAGAATTAATTGTTTATTTATAATTTTTGAATGTGGTGGTGGCTATTGAAATCCTGCTTTTGCTTTCCGCGTTCGCGACGGACTTGCGGGGATCGCGAGTACTGATGTCATCGCGATAACCGGAGTCACCGCTAAAATGGAAAATAGGCTTTAGAGATGGTTGTTCTAGAAATACAGTAGAAAAACATGAGTTTGAAGTGTACAGTAATAAACCTCTAGTGTGTAGAATACTGTAATGAGTGTGTGCATATATGTGTTTTCACTTTATGGGAAGGGCGCGATCATCGCGGTTAACAACATGATCGCAACGTCCCGAATAACCGCGAAAACGGAATATAGGTCTGAAAGATGGTTTTTAAAGAAACTTAGTACAAAAATATGAATTTAAACATGCTTTGAATGATGTATGTATATAGTAATGTGTGAAGGGCAGTGTTCAGAATGTATTATTTTAGATATTATTTTTGCATGTGTTGGTGGCAATTGAATGTCTGCTTTTGTTTTCCGTTTTCGCAATGTGTCCATGGGGATCTCGATGTCGTCGCGAAGATCCCCAAAAAGTAAAGAGAAAAAAAACCTTTAGAAAAACACTTCACAATATTTTGGGTACTAGGGTGTCTTTGGCAAGAGCCGATTGTTGGTTGCATGTACATGGCTGCTACACATAAGAATGGATGCAGAGTTTCAGGTTACCTTTAAGCACCCTGTTGCCTTCATCTGTAAAGTGCACTCCATCATTTCTATAAATTGCATGCATGTCAAAACGCAGGTTGTTGTCATAGATACAGTCCATGCGATGATCTCTGAGGAATGCAGAAACAGTTTTATTAACATGTTTCCTGGCTTTGTCAATTTGTGGACAGAACTAATTTGACCACTTTCATTTCTGTCTTTGGCATATATTAGAGTACACCATGATAGTGTGAGTGAAAAGAAATATCAGTTCTGCAAAGGTTTCTTTCATTAGGATTTCCAGCCCTACCCCAGTCAATGTGTCTAGGTCATTGCCACCATGAACAATCATGAGGTGAGGAGCTTGGGAATTCACAAAGGATTTAACCAAAGCCAGCAACTGATGAAACTTTAACCCTCTCTGGCCAAACCAAGTAATCTGCACATTTGGCAAACCCAAGTCTCTGTCGATACCTCTCTTTTTTTAAGCTTCTTTAGCCCACTAGATGTAGCTGTGGCCAACAATCCATACTGTAAGCATTTTGAAGTGAAGGAGCAATAGTAGTCAGGAGAAGGCTGGAGCTGAATAAGGTAGTTTTCCAAAGGAAAAGCAGTTAAAATGGAGGTGTTTCTTTTTACATAAAATATTTATACATATTTAATTGGATGCTGTCAGCATGAAAGTGAATCATTAGGTAGTGAGTTGGATAGCTGAGAAAGAAGTCTTATTATTGGTGTTGTTCAAAAAAGAAATGTAATACAGACATGGAAATGCTTCTGAATCTGTGGAAAAAGCATACTTGCTATATCTTATTTGAGAGCAGAATGTTCTTTCTAGAATGTGCTGTAAACTTTTGACCTACTGGTTCCACTGTGTTGTTAGCTACACAGAGCTAAGACTGTATTGGGAAGGAAGGGTGTTAAAGAGACAGAATGTTTTTTTGAAAATTTGAGGAGTGATGACACAGTGTAAGTAATGGCAAGTTTTAATTTCCAACTCAGGACTATGCAATAGACTGTTAAGTATTTAAATTCGGAAAAATGAAGCTAGATATCGGGTTGAACTCCTTTTTTAATTCTCGCGATTATTCTGCGATGATCGCGAATACGCTCTGACAGGAACCTTGTTTTGAAAGGGAGGTAAAGGGTTACCAGATGCTAACCACTCACAAGTGGAGATGCAGTAGTCTAAAATGAAAGACATGATTTCATTTGTTGCCTTTCTCATGGTGATAGAGTGAAAAGTTGAAGATGTTGCCATTTTAGACTTGCTTTGTATGAGAGTGGTGCACTATTCTTGTGCTTACTTTTTTGCAAATTGTAACAGTGTCCAAACTATGCAGAAAGATCTAAAACAACAATATAATCTACAAACTGAATTCAGTGGTTTGTATATAACTTTGTAATTATTTTTACAAAATTACATTAGAACTGAAGATGTATTTGGGAGTTTGATTAAAAGGAGTATTACAGTGATGAGAAAAAATATGAGTTGAACTGTATCTATTAGAGTGTATGTGTTCAAGAGTTTAGTGGTGAATGTTTTGGGATGTAATAGAAAAGGGAATTAGTGCCTGTTTATTACAGTGTGTTTTTATTGAAAAATAATAGTATTCCCCTAAGGGGCACGCACGGGGCTGTGGGAGGGGTGGGATCCAGGGGGAGGGGGGCACTACGGGTGGGTAAGGAATAAAAATAAAAATAAAAATAAAAATAAAAAAAACAAAATAACCTCATCTCACTTTTGGGAATCAACTTTCAGTATGACATCAATGCGGGAGGGCGGGAGGGCGATGAATATGGATGGCAAATGTAACTATTGATCAGGCCGGTTTGGGTCTTCTTTCCTGGAATGTAAATGGGCTACGATGTATCAGGAGGCAAAGGCTGATTATGAAATACCTGGAGCTTTCAGAAGCTCGGGTTTGCCTCCTACAGGAGACCCACCTAACCACAGGGGAGTCGAATAAACTATTTTCAGGGGCACCCTGGATAAAAACCTTTGGCGTCTCGAATCAATGTATGAATAGCCGTGGGGTGGCCGTCCTAGTTAAACGGGGACTAACCTGCTCAGTTAAATCCATCCAGACGGATCAATCAGGGAGATGGGTGATAGTGGAGTTGGACTTTCGGGGGACTGTTTTGACGTGCGCCTCATTCTATGGGCCGAATATTGATGACCCTTCTTATATTGTCAAGCTACAATCTAAGCTTATGCTGGTGGCTCCCCCAATAATTGTTGGAGGTGATTTCAATGCCCTATTAGATCCTACTCTGGACCGGTCGAATCAGGTGCGTTCCATCTCAACCCCCCTTGTCAGACGGGCAATGAAGAATCTGATCCATGATCTCGGCTTGGTCGATGTGTGGAGGGTCACGAAAGGTGACAGGGCTGGATATACCTTCTACAGCAAGAGATTTCATCATTCCTCTAGGATCGACTATTTATTAGCCAGCAAGTCTCTACTTGGAAAGGATTCTGATGTATCTATCCTTCCTAGCCACCTCTCGGACCATTCCCCCGTTTTCTGTTCCTTCAAAAAATTATTAATAAAATCTCAATTGAGATGGACTCTCAGCAGGAGGAGGTTAGATGACTCAGACCTAATTCAGGCTATAAAAACGTCCTCTCTGGAATTCTTTGACACCAATATAGGTTCAGCAGCCATCGAGGTAGTATGGGACGCCTTCAAGGCTACACTGAGAGGTCGATTTCATAATCTTATATGTTTCAAAAATCGCTCTGAAGGGAGTGCGTTGAAGGCGGGCGAAGAAAAGATCAGACTGCTAGAAGTCGAGCATTTGAGGCTATTAAAATCCTCAGACGGACAAGGGGTGTTGCAGATAAATCTTGAACTTGAACAAGCAAGACAAAGATACAGGGGTATTTTAGAAGAGAAGTGTAAGAAGCAATGGGAAAGGAGTAAAATGGAGAACTATGAGTATGGAGAGAGGGCTGGGGCTCTTTTGGCGTGGAAAGCGAGATCCGAACGCTCGAAGAATGATATAGCCGAGCTGGTGATAAATAACCGAGGGGATAGATCCACAGATGCCGGTGACATCCAAAACACCATACTTTCTCTATTTGCAGATCTTTACGGGGAGAATTTATCCCCCTCCAAACAACAAATCCGCGGGTGGCTAAGCTCAAAATCCCTCCCCACGCTAACACAGGCTAATAAAGACCTCCTTGATTCCCCAATCACGTTGCAGGAAATAAGAACCCAAATAAAGATCTCCAAAAATGGTAAAGCCTCCGGTATTGACGCCCTCCCAAATGAAGTGTATAAATCCCTCTCCGAGGAAGTCATTCCGGTTCTGGGTTCTTTGTTCCATTCAATTTACAGCCCAACAGGCCTTGTCCCTAATTCATGGAGGGAGGCTATCATTGTTTTGATTCTTAAGCCAGGGAAGGATCCAGCTAGAGCGGATTCTTATCGCCCAATCTCCCTGCTAAAGGCAGATTATAAAATCTTCATGGGCATTTTGGCAGGGAGATTGGGAAAATTAGCCCCGGGATTGGTCAATGCAGATCAGAAAGGGTTCATTACTGGGAGACACATTCAGGAACAAACCCAGTTACTTATTGGGAACATTGATCTGGCGATTTCTAGACTCGAACCCTTGGCGGTGGTCGCGTTAGATGCCGCCAAGGCCTTCGACAGGGTATGTTGGGCCTATCTTTGGGAGGTGCTGGAGGAGATGGGATTTGGCCCAATTTTTATACACACTTTGAAAAGGTGCTACCAGGATGCCTCAGCTAGAATCCTCATCAACGGCGAACTTACCCCTAGTTTTAATATTCAAAGAGGGACTAGGCAGGGCTGTCCTATCTCCCCTTTATTGTTCGATCTTTACATTGAACCTCTCGCTCAGGCTATAAGATTAGATGAGACTATAACCCCGTTCAAGACTCAGCAATATCGTTCTAAAATCGCATTATATGCGGACGATATAATTATCTACACAGATAACCCCGAGATATTACTGCCAAAGGTTGGGGCTCTACTGGAAGAGTTTGGGGCAATCTCTGGATATTTAGCTAACTCCGCGAAGACGGAGGTAATGTGCTGGAACATAGATCAGTGGAGTGGGGCCACCAGCAAAAAATTTAAATATCTTGGTATTGTTATCGTAAAAGATCTTGAAAAAATCCCATCTATCAATATAGAAAAAACAATAAAGGAAATTGATCAGTTATTTGCTAGGTGGAGGAACCTCCCTTTGACCATCTTTGGGAAGGTGAATCTAGTCAAAATGACAATCCTCCCGAAATTAACCTACTTATTTAATGCAATACCTCTAGGTTTTCCTAAACACTTTATCTCGAAGGCGCAAAGTAAAATCGGGAGCTTTATCTGGGGTGAGAAAGGGGTTAGGCTCTCCTGGAAAAAACTAAGACGTCGCCTAGCCAAAGGGGGATTGGCTCTCCCAGATATACAGTGCTACCTGGTCGCCTTTCAGTTTAAGGCCATTAGGATGCTCCTAGTAGAACCGACTGCATGTTCTTGGGGAAGGCTGTTGGGAGAGTTGGTTAACTCAGAATGCTGTGGAAACAGAGTCGGGTTTCTCTATAAGTTTGGTTCACCAAAATTTTTTAAACGAGTAAGGCTGAAGGTGATCAAAAATGCTTTGGAGGTCTGGTATTTTATTCGCTCTAGATGTGGGATAGGCTACTACTCCGATCAGGCACCGATTTGGGACTCCCCGGGGACTCCCCCTTGCCTCCAGGACAGTTTGGCCCTTCCAATTAAAAGAGCTGGGGTTGAGATCTGGTCTGAGTTGGGGGATGAAAATGGCATTCATCCTTGGGAGGTATTGAAAGCAAGAATTGGTATGGGGTTTTCAAGATTTAAGTTTATCCAACTAAAATCCTGGTTTGAAACAGAAAAGGAGAATTTAAGGGGGAATGGAGAGGTTGAAGCTGCATTAAAAAACATTCAGCATCGGAAAAAGGAGATCTCCATATGGTATAGGCTACTGATCAACGCGGATGATGTCGGTATCCCCCAACAGGTGTCAGCTTGGAACAATTCTCCATTTGAAGCCGATATCGGGAACCTCTTGGAACCCTCCGTGACCCTGCTTTATAAATACACCAAATCAGCTAGTCTGAAGAAAAATCATTTTTTTGTCACCAACCGAATCTACTATACTCCGGAGAAGATCTCGAAATTCGCCCCCAACCCTGAACCAAGGTGTCCCAGGTGCTTGCTCCCTAAAGCCAATGACATACATATCTTTTTTGATTGTCCCAAATTAGGATCATACTGGGAAGGGGTGTGCAGATATTTATGTATGTCCTTTGGAATTGACATTCTGTTGAACGGCTCTCTGATTTTCTTTGCTAATGATCAGGTGTCCACTGCTAGTATGGCTCAATCCGATAGAGGGCTGTTACTATGTCTGATTTTGTTGGCCCGAAGGGAGATCTGTCTAAGATGGAAGGACCCCCTTCCTCCGAAAATCGAGGACTGGTTAAAATCCGCACTTGCTATGGCCCGATTAGAATCTTTGAGCACCAGCTCTGGCCCCCCTACATTGTGGGCACCCTTTATACGTATGGGTCAGGAATTGAGACTCTGCTGATCCCCTGTTGCCGATGTTAAGGGTCAATAAAAACCATGGTCCTATGATTAACACCTAAATCCCGGACGATATAAAGGGATTGGTTGGATAACCTAAACAAGTGCAGGTGGTCGGAGGGCGCCCCATCATTAAACCGACCAGTTATGCCCTGCAAACAGTTTATAGGTGAGATGAGGACAAAAAAAAAAAAAAAAAAAAAAAAGAAAAATAATAGTATTGTTTTGTGGAAAGTTGGAATGAGGAATAAAGAATGTTTTACATGTCTAAACATCATGTGCGGAATGGATACATCTGTCATTTGCATTCTGGGAGTTGTAGTAATTTTAGTAACAGTATTAAACAGGAATAGTGTAGTGAGAAATAAAAGATGAGAACATGTTGTCTGCGTGTATATGAATTTGAAAGAAGTAATACTTGATATAGTTTTTGTGCTTGCACATAGCTATATATGCGGTAGGACTTTTGAGTTTGCTTAAAGGTGCAGAGAGGTATATATTTTGGGAAAGATGGCTTGAAGGTGTACATTTTAAGAAATTGCATATATATTTACATGGTGATCTATGTTCAGTAAGGCTGATGAAAATGTCATGTTTATTGTGAGGGTTGTGTTTTTCTTTAAACATGCTTTTTTTAAATTGAGAAGGATGAATAATGCAGAATGTCTCAACATTTCTTGTGGTAGCTTCATTTCCAGTGTAACTTTTGTTTGAGATATGCTAAATATATGTTTTAGAAGCAGAATATGTATTTGAGAAGTGATGTAGGTATGCCATTCTGAAAAGGTATTGTGCTTTGAAAAATTTCGAAATGTTTCCGTTTTAGAAACTTACTGACGCATGTGCACGCTCAGTAGCAAAGGAATTTGTCAGAAGGCAATGTTCCTCGGGACTTGCACGATGCTATAAGGGTCCACCTCTAGGCAGCTCCAAATCTGCTTGTCATTATGACACAGATGGTTAGAGTGGCCAGGTAGGGGAAAGGGTGTTGGGTAAGGAACAGCAGGGAAGGAGATCTGCAATAGAAATACCAGGCACATTAATTGAATGGGGATCTGACACTACTTATTCAATTTCTTAATACTAGTCAAATATAATCACCTGATTCTGTAGTAGGGGATCTCTGTGTATAGTCATAATCTAGTGAATAGTCCCGCCCATGTGCGGGGACCCTGGAGCAATAAAAATAATCTCTTAAGTTGTCAAGCCATGCAGACCTGCATCTACACTTAAGAGAGAATTTCAAAGACAGATAATGCAGCCTATAACCACAGGCTACACTGTCCAGTACTTCAACTAGAAAATTCCACCAACATCCACAAACAGCACTGCCTGCCCAGCTTTTTCCACATAGAAATACCTGGGAGGTATTGAAAGCAAGAATTGGTATGGGGTTTTCAAGATTTAAGTTTATCCAACTAAAATCCTGGTTTGAAACAGAAAAGGAGAATTTAAGGGGGAATGGAGAGGTTGAAGCTGCATTAAAAAACATTCAGCATCGGAAAAAGGAGATCTCCATATGGTATAGGCTACTGATCAACGCGGATGATGTCGGTATCCCCCAACAGGTGTCAGCTTGGAACAATTCTCCATTTGAAGCCGATATCGGGAACCTCTTGGAACCCTCCGTGACCCTGCTTTATAAATACACCAAATCAGCTAGTCTGAAGAAAAATCATTTTTTTGTCACCAACCGAATCTACTATACTCCGGAGAAGATCTCGAAATTCGCCCCCAACCCTGAACCAAGGTGTCCCAGGTGCTTGCTCCCTAAAGCCAATGACATACATATCTTTTTTGATTGTCCCAAATTAGGATCATACTGGGAAGGGGTGTGCAGATATTTATGTATGTCCTTTGGAATTGACATTCTGTTGAACGGCTCTCTGATTTTCTTTGCTAATGATCAGGTGTCCACTGCTAGTATGGCTCAATCCGATAGAGGGCTGTTACTATGTCTGATTTTGTTGGCCCGAAGGGAGATCTGTCTAAGATGGAAGGACCCCCTTCCTCCGAAAATCGAGGACTGGTTAAAATCCGCACTTGCTATGGCCCGATTAGAATCTTTGAGCACCAGCTCTGGCCCCCCTACATTGTGGGCACCCTTTATACGTATGGGTCAGGAATTGAGACTCTGCTGATCCCCTGTTGCCGATGTTAAGGGTCAATAAAAACCATGGTCCTATGATTAACACCTAAATCCCGGACGATATAAAGGGATTGGTTGGATAACCTAAACAAGTGCAGGTGGTCGGAGGGCGCCCCATCATTAAACCGACCAGTTATGCCCTGCAAACAGTTTATAGGTGAGATGAGGACAAAAAAAAAAAAAAAAAAAAAAAAAAAATAATAGTATTGTTTTGTGGAAAGTTGGAATGAGGAATAAAGAATGTTTTACATGTCTAAACATCATGTGCGGAATGGATACATCTGTCATTTGCATTCTGGGAGTTGTAGTAATTTTAGTAACAGTATTAAACAGGAATAGTGTAGTGAGAAATAAAAGATGAGAACATGTTGTCTGCGTGTATATGAATTTGAAAGAAGTAATACTTGATATAGTTTTTGTGCTTGCACATAGCTATATATGCGGTAGGACTTTTGAGTTTGCTTAAAGGTGCAGAGAGGTATATATTTTGGGAAAGATGGCTTGAAGGTGTACATTTTAAGAAATTGCATATATATTTACATGGTGATCTATGTTCAGTAAGGCTGATGAAAATGTCATGTTTATTGTGAGGGTTGTGTTTTTCTTTAAACATGCTTTTTTTAAATTGAGAAGGATGAATAATGCAGAATGTCTCAACATTTCTTGTGGTAGCTTCATTTCCAGTGTAACTTTTGTTTGAGATATGCTAAATATATGTTTTAGAAGCAGAATATGTATTTGAGAAGTGATGTAGGTATGCCATTCTGAAAAGGTATTGTGCTTTGAAAAATTTCGAAATGTTTCCGTTTTAGAAACTTACTGACGCATGTGCACGCTCAGTAGCAAAGGAATTTGTCAGAAGGCAATGTTCCTCGGGACTTGCACGATGCTATAAGGGTCCACCTCTAGGCAGCTCCAAATCTGCTTGTCATTATGACACAGATGGTTAGAGTGGCCAGGTAGGGGAAAGGGTGTTGGGTAAGGAACAGCAGGGAAGGAGATCTGCAATAGAAATACCAGGCACATTAATTGAATGGGGATCTGACACTACTTATTCAATTTCTTAATACTAGTCAAATATAATCACCTGATTCTGTAGTAGGGGATCTCTGTGTATAGTCATAATCTAGTGAATAGTCCCGCCCATGTGCGGGGACCCTGGAGCAATAAAAATAATCTCTTAAGTTGTCAAGCCATGCAGACCTGCATCTACACTTAAGAGAGAATTTCAAAGACAGATAATGCAGCCTATAACCACAGGCTACACTGTCCAGTACTTCAACTAGAAAATTCCACCAACATCCACAAACAGCACTGCCTGCCCAGCTTTTTCCACATAGAAAAACCTGCCTCTACCAGCAAAAGCCTCTAGAATGATAGAGAGGGAGGAATGGACAGACAAGCCCCATAGGCTGTCATTATGTGGCTCAGAACAGGATACTGTGCCTTTAAGAAAACTTTCCAGAACCTTTCCAGTATCCCAGAATGCACAGCAGGTCCCTTTTACTTTCAGTTCTTTTTTCCGGCTCCTGCTAGCATTGAGCTCTCCCTTTTCAAGGGTTTATTTGGATTTGTTCACTTTTCAAGTGATATATTTAGTACCTTGTTGCCTTCCTTCTTGTGGGTGCTCTGTGTGGTCAACATGCCTGGCTTGTTTGACAGGTGCCCAGAGTGCGAGAGGAAGAAGGCCAAGTCGGACCCACACAGGGTGTGCATCGTCTGCCTTCCCCAGTCCCATGTCCCAGAGGAGTGTGACATTTGCCAATCCTTCTCAGCCAGGACCCTGAAGGAAAGGATGAAGATCAGGCTCCTTGGCCTGGAGGACAGAAGGCTGAGGGCACAAGGTGGGTCAGGAGGGGCTGATTCTGCCCATGCTGAGGCCCCTGGGGGGCTCCCCAGGGGTAGGAAGCCCAGCAAACGTCCCCATTCTCCGTCGACGTCGACTGCGGCGTCGAGGGGGATGGCTGCAGTCTGCTCACCGTCTCCCCAGGGCTCTGGGGAGAAACGGCGTCGACGCTCGCCGTCGAGGGAGCTGAGCAGCCCGCCATTGACTACATCAGCATCTTCGTCGACGCCGTTGACTTCTCTGTCGAGTCATCGGTGTCGAGAACAGCTCCGGTGTAGGCGCTCGCCGTCGAGGCGAGTTCGCCGTCGGCGAAGAGGAGACGGTCACCGTCGAGGGGATCCCCGATGTCGAGGACCGGTCCCAGGCGTTCGCCGTCGAGGAGGCGTTCGCCATCGAGGAGGCGTTTGCCGTCGAGGAGGCGTTCGCCGTCGAGGAGGAGTTCGCCGCCGAGGAGGGGTTCGCCGTCGAGGAGGCGTTCGCCGTCGAAGAGGCGTTCGCCGTCGAAGAAGCGTTCATCGACACCGAGGCAGCGTAGGAGGAGTCCTGACGCCGGGAGTTCCTCAGGGTCACGAGGGGAGAGAACGGAGTCACCGGGCTCGGTGTACTCAGTGGTGTATACCCCTCCTAAGCCGAGGTCGCCACCCTTTCCTCCTTTGCCAAGGGAGCCCTCACCGCCGCCTCCGCCACCACCACCACCACCACCGCCGCCTCCTCCTCCTCCTCCACCGCATAACATTCCGCCTCGCACACCGTCGGGCCCACCGGTGGCCCCGCCACGGTCGGTGTCGTTGCCTCGGTATCCGACGCCACCGAAGAGGACTCCGAAGCGGCCGCAGCCGAGCAGATCGCGCTCCCGGTCCGGACGGAGAGGAAGGTCACGGAGCCATGGACGGGCATCGTCAACATCTGGGCGACGCCGCAGGAGGCGCAGCGCCACATCCCGCACCCAATCGTCTGTCAGGGACTACTCTCCGACGCTGTCGGACTCGCCAAGGACGGGAGTATCGCCTGTCGACGATATAGTCTCCTTCCAGGAGGTGCTATTGAGGGGTGCTGCCAAACTAGGGATCACGGTGACGGTGCCAACACCTACGACGTCCGCGATCTTCGAGACAGTGCACCAGAAGCACCTGTCTCGCCCCCTGCTGCCACTAGTGCCGGTATTGGTGGAGCCCGCTACGGAGTTGTTCCTCACTCCGGCAGTAACGAAACCAGCCCCCTCTAGGCTCCTGAAGAAGTATCGGGCACCGGAATCGGACCCGACCTTTCTGAGGATGGACCCAAAACCGGACTCGGTCATTGTGACGGCGGCAAGGAAGCAGCATGCGACCACTCCTTCCTCGACAGTGCCACCTGATAAGGATAGCCGTTGGCTAGATTCGGCAGGCAGAAAGGTCTGTGGGACGGCTTCTACCACCATGAAGGCGGCAAGTGCCGGGGCTCTGTTGGGGCGCTACGACCGTGCCCTGTGGGAGTCTCTCCAGCAGTACGCGGAGCTGCTACCTCGTGACAAGAAGGAGGACTTTCTGGAGACTTTGCGTGAGGGGATGCCGGTGTTGAATAAGATTATCAGCGCGGCGGCCGATGTGTCTCTGTTAGCAGCACATGGCTATTGTCATGGCATCAACCAGCGGCGTCACGCTTGGTTTCGCCTTACCTCACTCAAACCGGAGGCACAGCAACGAGTGGCCAACCTGCCTTTCTCGGGGGAGACCCTGTTCGGTAAGCATGCGGACGACGAAATGGCCCGCATGAAGACAGAGGCAGAGACCCTGACGGCTGTCGGGTTAGAGAAGCCTGAGAGGAAAAAGCGCCCGTTCCAGAGACGGTTTGGGGCGTCAGGAAGAGGGCGTGGGCAGCCCTCGGGACAGCAGCAACAACAGCAGCAGCAGTTCCGCAAACCCTTCCAGAAGCGCCAGAAGGGTAGAGGAGGCCAGCAGTCCGCTACAGTGACCAAGGGCCCGGCTAGGTCTCGGCCCTGAGCGATTACTTCCCCTGCAACCGTTACCCACTCCAGTGGGGGGAAGCGTTCAATTTTTTTCTGGCAGAGTGGAGAAAAATTACTCAGGACAAGTGGGTGCTGAATATTGTTTGCAATGGATACAGTCTTCGGTTCATCAGCCCGCCTCCAGCGATTCCGCCGGTAAGCTCACAGTATCAACTGCGAGAGCTCCAGGCGGAGGCAGACATCCTGTTGAGGAAGAAGGCGGTGGAAGACGTACCTCTGTCTCAAAGGGGAAGAGGTCTGTACTCTCGGTTCTTCCTGGTTCGCAAGAAGGACACCACACAAAACAGGAGGTAGGGTGGAAGAACGGCCTCAATCAAATAGCAATTGCTGAATGTTTAAAGAAAGCACACATGTTTTTTGAAAACTGCCCTCACCCACAACAAGTTGTGGCATGCTTCATCATCGGGCTGCTACTAACGCCTCTGCGCAAACCAACGCTAGATGCGGAGCAATAGGGAGGGGTAGACAGTACAACAATGATACAGACAAACAAAAAGAAGGACAAGCACGAGTTCAGGCCCATTCTGGATTTGCGGCAGGCAAACAAATGGATTCGCAGAGAGAAATTCCGCATGCTATCGTTGCATCAGATTTACCCTCAGCTGCAACGGGGAGACTGGCTCTGTGCCATAGACCTACAGGATGCGTACTTCCATGTGCCCATTGCACGGAAGCACAGGAAGTTCCTGCGGTTCCAAGTCGGCGCCAATCATTATCAATACACAGTACTGCCATTCGGGCTAAAGTCTGCGCCCAGGACCTTCTCGAAGTGCATGGCGGTGGTAGCCGCACACCTGCGGAGGAACAAGGTGTTTGTCTACCCGTACCTGGACGATTGGGTGATCAAGGCCGCCTCCTTCTCGGAAGCACAAGCGCACTTCCAGAAGACGTGCATTCTCTTGAACAAGCTGGGGTTGCACGTCAATATGTCCAAGTCTGTCCCGACTCCGGTCCAGTGCATACAGTACTTGGGGGCCTCCATCAATACGCTGTCAGCAAGCGTGTCTCCTTCAGAGGAGAGACGGTTATCACTCCTTCGGACGGCTCAGGCTCTTATGACCGCCCCATCGACGACAGTAGGGAAGGTGTCTTCGCTGCTGGGATCGATGGCCTCATGTATCTTCCTCACTCCTCATGCACGGCTGCACATGAGACCACTGCAGGAGTGCTTGGAGGATCAGTGGGATCAGAGGACAGGTTCTTGGGACGACAAGATACGGCTGTCTCTGCATGCTCTTCAGTCGCTGAAGTGGTGGTGTTCGGCGGAAATCTCCTCAGGGGGGTTCCCTTCCACAAGGACATTCCCACGAAGAAGGTCGTGACGGATGCGTCTCTCCAAGGCTGGGGAGCACATTCCGGAGACTTACAGATACAAGGAAAGTGGTCCACGTTGGAGTCGACGTACCACATCAATTTCTTCAAGAGCCGTTTACTTGGCATTGAAGGCCTTCCATCCGTCCTTCCAGACCAACTCGCTGCTGGTACAGACGGACAATACAACCACGATGTATTACCTCAACAAGCAGGGGGGGTCGAGATCACGCACTCTGTCGCAGGAGGCGCAGTCGATCTGGCACTGGCTTCTGGCCCGAGGACTGACGATTACGGCCACGCATCTGCCAGGTGTGCAGAATGTTCAGGCGGACGCACTGAGCAGACTGATTCAGGAAAACCACGAATGGGTCATAAACGACGAAGTACTAGGGGACGTCTTCGCAAGGTGGGGGACTCCAGACATAGATCTGTTCGCCACCGCTGAAAATAGCAAATGCCGAGACTTTGCATCCAGGTACTACCAGCGGGGGACGCTGGGGAATGCGCTATGGATCGACTGGTCGAACAGCTTTCTGTACTCTTTTCCACCCATTCCCCTGATTCCGGCGGTGATCATCAAGCTGTCCCAGTCCGGGGCGCGGATGATCCTGATTGCCCCGGAATGGCCCAGACAGTGGTGGTTCACGGACCTGCTTCACCGGTCTCTCCTTCCTCACATACGGCTGCCGTGCAGGCCGGACCTTCTCACGAAGTTCGGGGGGCGGTTGGTACACCCCAACCTCTCGTCTTTGAGTTTGGCGGCATGGCTCCTGAGATAGTGCAATATGGCCATTTGAATCTACCAGCAGATTGTATGGATATACTGAAGGAGGCTAAGCGACCTTCCACTAGGACGTCCTATGCTTACAAGTGGAAGAGATTCTGCATCTGGTGCAAGTCCAAAAACTTTGACCCGACGACATGTAAGGAAGATGTCATACTTCCGTACCTTTTGCATTTGGCGCAGTCTGGCCTTAATTTCCATTCCATTAAGGTTCATCTCGCTGCTCTGACTGCTTACAGGAAATGCCCTTCACAGACTTCCTTTTTTCAGATCCCTGTGATCAAGGATTTTTTGGAAGGCTTGAAGAAAGTGTTCCCTCCTGTCAGACTTCCCGCGCCTTCCTGGGAATTGAATGTGGTGCTGTCCAGATTGATGAGGGAACGTTTTGAACCTATTCACAAGGCTTCGTTGCAGCACCTGTCGTGGAAGGCGGCGTTCCTAGTGGCCATTACATCGGCCCGCAGGGTGAGTGAACTTCAGGCGTTGTGTTGCCAAGAACCTTATACGGTATTTCATGCTGCTAAGGTTGTTATGCGTACTCACCCTAAATTTCTTCCTAAGGTTATATCTGATTTTCATGTCAACCAGACCATAACTTTACCTACGTTTTTTCAGAATCCCTCTTCTCCAGCGGAAAGGTCTCTACATTCCCTGGACGTTAGGAGGGTGTTGAAGTTTTATCTTGATAAGACCAAAGATATTCGTAGGTCAGACCAATTGTTTATCAATTATGGATCAGTCAGGACCGGTCTTGCTACCTCCAAACAGTCCATCTCTCGGTGGATTGTGTCCTGTATACAATTATGTTACCAAAAAGCTAATAAGACCTTAGGGGGTAAACCTAAGGCTCATTCCACCAGGGGCAAAGCTGCCACGACTGCTTTGCTGCGTAATGTTCCGATTGCAGAAATCTGCAAGGCGGCCACTTGGAAGTCGGTCCATACCTTTGCTGAGCATTACTGTCTGGACACGGATGCCAGGGCAGATGCTCAGGTTGGGCAGGCTTCGCTGCGAAATTTGTTCGCACAGTAGTGGTATTATTTTGTAGTCTTCTCCACCGCCGTTTTGGTGTGGGGATGGGCTTGCCATTCTATTCACTAGATTATGACTATACACAGAGATCCCCTACTACAGAAGGAGTAGTTTCTTTTCTGTAACTCCAGTTCTGTAGTAGGGGTATCTCTGTTATAGTCATAAGCGCCCGCCCTCCTCCCCGGTGGAGAGATAAATGTTAATGTAAGGAATGCTACAGGTCTGGCGTGCTACGCCTTCAAAAAGAACTGAAAGTAAAAGGGACCTGCTGTGCATTCTGGGATACTGGAAAAGTTCTGAAAAGTTTTCTTAAAGGCACAGTATCCTGTTCTGAGCCACATAATGGCAGCCTATGGAGCTTGTCTGTCCATTCCTCCCTCTCTATCATTCCAGTGGCTTTTGCTGGTAGAGGCAGGTTTTTCTATGTGGAAAAAGCTGGGCAGGCAGTGCTGTTTGTGGATGTTGGTGGAATTTTCTAGTTGAAGTACTGGACAGTGTAGCCTGTGGTTATAGGCGCAAGTATCCGTCTTTGAAATTCTCTCTTAAGTATAGATGCAGGTCTGCATGGCTTGACAATTTAAGAGATTATTTTTATTGCTCCGGGGTCCCCGCACATGGGCAGGACTATTCACTAGATTATGACTATAACAGAGATACCCCTACTACAGAACTGGAGTTACAGAAAAGAAACTACTCCATCTTGCCTGCTGAATAGCCAACTGCTTATTGAAATTGGGAAGCTACAAATAAATCACATAGAGAGATTACAACTCTTGCACAATCATCAGTATTCTTAAGTAATTCAACATGAGTGAATATTTATACCTATCTATGTTTTTTACTATTGATTTTCTTATAATATTTCAATTTTGTATGCTTTCCAGATTGTGATGAAATGCAGGACCTGCCACGCAACTTTATTCAAGAAGTAAAGTTTTTATGATTGTTCTGTGTTTTAGTTGTTCCAGGAGGTTTTCTCCTAAGCAGTTCAATCTGACCAAAAGTATCCCTTAATTGTTCAAGAATGTTCTCAAAATATCCGAGGATTTATTCAATGATATGCAAAAACACAGAAGCGCAATGTTCATGAGTTCCAATTATTATTTTACAACAAACACAGAAGCGCAATGTCCAAGAGTTCCAATTATTATTCAAGGTATGCAAAATTTATGCCCCAAAACTTTAGCCAAGAAATGTTCATGTCAATCCTTAAAGAAGAACTGGTATGCTCTTACCCTGTAGTCGCTGAATAGAGACATTTTCTGCTCACCGATTTCCTTCGTGTAGTCTTTGCTGCCTGAAGTTCTTTACCGCGACATCGGGAGCCGCCGCAGAAACCGCTTCCGATGTCCAAGCAAGGGAATAACGAGCGCGTACACAAGGGCGCGGTCTCCTTTTATAGGGGAGACCCGCCCAAGCCGGTCGCGGTACTTCGAGGACGTTCTGGAAGGGGCGTGGCATATTACGCTTAATACTTGGGGGGGAAACGTAGCCAGCAACAGTTCAGGATCCTGATTACACAAAACCAAAGGAAACGAACAATGAAACACAGACAAAAAATATACATATAATTGGGCACAGACATAGTTCGTTTTATTCCTTCAGCGCTATGCGACATGATGTCATTTCACTGCTGTAATGTGTTCAGAGACAGTTGTTGGTTTTTAGACCTATTGACGTGCAGTGAGACACAATGCAGCAGTATTTCTTTGAGCTAGGGTAACCTGATGGCAGGACCACCATTACCAGGCCAATGGAGTGACGCAGTGCATTTTGCCACAGGGTCTGTGAACATACCTGCCATGAATGATGTGGTTTTTGGCAGTGCCCCTAGAGCCACAGCCCATAGCCATGACAGAATGTATGTTTCTAGAGGGCCATGTATGCAATTATATATCAAGTTTGATACCCAGATTTCACTCACACATAGCGCAGAAAAAAAGCATGTATACATTAAAACAGGTAGTTTGATTCTGACAGAAGGAGATAGCAAATGATTCAGAGATAGAGTGACAATTGTTATGTATCAAACAGGAATGAAAGTACTATCTCAGGCAGCATTCAGGCACTCATGGAGTCGCCCAGCCACTACTCAGGCAGTCATCAAATCAGTGATTCTCTGTCCACGGAGTTATTCAATTATCCAGAAACTATACATGTACTCTTGCAATCAGGCAGGCCGAAATTATGTAGTTATTGAAGTATGCAGGCACTACGTATACATGCATCAAATCACCTAGGTACTATCTATTGACTTATTCAATTAACAAGGCTGTGACTTTTCAATCATTATAACATTTGCGCAGAATCTATGCAGCCATCTAAACATTCACTTACAACCCATGAAGTCATTGAAGTACTGAGGCATACGCGTACACTGATGCAACACTCAGGGTCTACTCATGCACTCATGTTATTACGTAGCGAGTACCACTGTAGTAAACCTATTGCCCATCCAGCACCTATACAGTCATTTAAATACTGAGCCAATAGTCTTGCACTAATACAATCACGCCAGCAGTATACTTATTTTCATCCAATCTCTTAAGCTTTAACCTCTTCGATGCCGATGACGGAACGGTTCCGTCATGCACGCCGGTTGGGCTGTGCTTATGAGGGAACCGTTCCGTCATGGCCCCGCCCGCGCTCAGATCTTTCAGCACTGCGCGGGAATCCGCGCAGCGCTGAAGAGGTTAACAATGGAATAATGCAGTCACTCAGACACTAGTCATGCACTCATCTAATTAGCTAGGCACTGCGGATGCACTTATTCAATTCTGTGGGCACTACCCATGTAGTCATGTAAACATCCAGGCACTACCTGTTTAGTTAACCAAAAAGACATGGGCTGTGTAATTCGCTGAACCACTATTCATCCACTATTTCATTAGGCTGGGTGCTATGCATAGGCTTAAACAATCATGTATACACTATGCAGTCACTGCATAAATCCCCTATATATTATGTATGCACTCTTGCAATCATACAGGCACTAGAGTTGCACTCATTTAATCATCCTACCAGTATCTATGCATGTATTGAATTATTGAAGCCTTAGTCACACACTTGTTGAATCATTCAGGCTCTACTCATGCACTCATCCAAACAACCAGATACTAGTGGTATACTCATGCAAACATGCAGGCAGTAAGTATGCAGATATGGAATACCCATGGAGTTATGACAAAGTCAGGGAATCATGTTGGCACTACTTGTATCCTCAGGGAACCACCGAGGCACTACCTATGCACTCATTCAATCATCCAGGGAGTATTGATGTATTTAACCAGAAACCCATGTATTTACAAGTTTACTGAGGAATATGTAGTCTTTAGAAAATACGGGTGATAGGTTTACTACAAAGGTATACTCTACATAATTACACAAGTGCATGAGTAGAGCCTGAGTGTTTCATTAGTGCACGCGTGTGCCTCAGTATTTCAATGACTTCATGGGTAGTATGTCGGTGTTTAGATGGCTGCATACGTTCTGCACGAATGTTATAATAATTGCATAGTTACAGTCGTGTAAATTTAGTGTTAAATTAAAAAAAAGTGTAGAAGAAGGAGAGATGCAGTGAAACAGAAAGAACAAGTTGAGAAAGTATTTGATAAGGCCTTTGCTTTGAAGAGGAAGCTTTTCATTTTGATTCTAAATAAAATGAAGACTCTTGACAAAATAATGTTTTGCATGAGGAGACAAAACCAGGAGAAAAGATCAGTGAATAGAAGTAACTGTTGTACAGTTTTTAGTGGACAATGGGTACATACTTTCTGTACAGAGGCTTTCTTTAATGAAGAAAGATATCTCCAGGATAACAAATTAGTTAATGCTATTGTTTAAAGAGGACAATGTTATGAAATGAAGAATGGTAGTCCTATAGCAAAAGAGGTGATGTTACCTAGAAATGAAGAAGAAGTTATTGCAGGAGAGGTACAAGGAAGGCGTAGTCAGGGTACTGCATACAAATGGAATTGTAGAAGTTTTTCTAGAATTAGACAGCAATCCATTGATATATTAGGAAAATTCCTACATATCTTTCCAAGGCGAAGTTTAAAACATAAAGTAAGTTATACCACTTAACAATGCGAACTTTAGGTAGGGGGCTGTATTATGTGAAAACTCCTGCTTTATGTTTAGGAGAAATAAGTAGAGCACTTTTGTATGGTATTGTGGCACATGTAGAAAAGGTTTGTGGTGATGTGCAGTTTCGTTTCTTTGGTCCTGAGCAGGAATCTAGGGGAAATGAAGAGTTCCTAAGAGGAGGAGTTGCAGAACAAGGCACATATATTACAGTTGATAGTTTTAAAAAAGAGATCACAAAATGTAATACAGTGCTTTGTAAAAAAAAGTATGTTTGTATATGTTGTTAATGCACTTACTAGAAGATTTAAACACAGACTGTTGACTTATATTTAAAAAGTGAAAAAGCAAATCATGATAACTAGCAAAAGTTACCTGTGTATTTATTTGTAGAGGGATGGTTTGACCTGCCTATATGGCAAGTTATTTGTAAGTACAAAAAATTGGAAGATAATAAAATGAACAACACATACATATTAGATACCAATTTTGTAAGATAATAAAATGCCTGCTAATGTAGATATTTTATGGACTGCTCTCCAGCACTAACTACAACGCCACAATCCAAGCAGCATGATGCCATCAGGGAAAATTGTGCAGCCAAATCTTTAAGTTGAGATTGGACTTTTGTATGGACTCTCTGCTTTGGTGTTGTTCTGCTGCTATTGAAGTTGAGGGTCCTTCAGCTTTGCATTACTTTCTTGCTGCTCACTATGAACTCCTCTTATGAAATATGCAAAAAATATAAAAGGGGGAAAAATACAATGTATGATTTTTGGCAGCATTGTGAATAGCTGTAAGACACTGCTCCCCAGCTGATATAAAAACACGTCAGTGCATGCAATACGTGGCCATTCTTGAAGACTGTGGAGCCATATATGTGGTAGTAGTCTGTACGTCCAAAGGGACTTTCTGGGCAAGTATTGTTGCTGCTGGCACTGATGTAGATGGTCCTCCAGTTTCCCTCTTGTAGCTCTATGTTAGGTTTTAAGATAATATGAGATGGACGTTGTCCCACATGAATATTTTTTGTTCATCCCACTACAGAGGGTCCTGTCACACATTGTGGTTTGCACTAGTTTTGCAGCAGTTTTTGATTCCCCATGAGTTTGGATAATAATTTGATGTTTGAAATATTTATGTTGTGTTCATGAGTTCAGATGTTGAAAGTTATTTTTTTTAACAGTTTTTTTTTTTTTTTACAAATATGTTATTAAAATAACGTTAAACCAATATGTTACTAAACAGCTAGACTGAAACTTTGTGTAAAATATGTCTATACAGCTATTTTGCATGTTTTCATTTGTATTCGTGACTACTGATGTCATTGAGACCTCCGGTGTTGCTGTGAAAAAGGAAAATGCATTTTGATGTAGTTATTACAAATTAATACAAGGGGGAAAGTTAAATTAGTATTTACTATATAGCTACACTGAAACCTTATGTAAAATATGTCTCTATATGTGATTTGCACTTTGTTAAAATCACCCAATAGTCGCAGCCTGTCTTTGGCAATGCCAGTCATAGAATCACACAGGCACTACCTGTGCAATCATCAATGATGTCCTTTTTCCATCACTCTGTAAACGCACCTCCTGGCATAGTGCTAGCTGGGGGAGAAAGTCTCCTTGATATTGAGGGTATTTGGGGGCCAATTATCCCTCTTTTTACCTCCTGCAAGTTCCACACAGTCAGTTTGACAAGAGATCTTCGGAGGCCACACACTCTTTCTGCACCACTCTGCAAACACATCTCCTGACAAACTACTGGTTGGGGAATAAAGTTGTCTTGGATGCAAATGGACCATGGGGACCAAGAAGCCCGCCTGGTACTTTCTATAAGTCCTACTCAGCGGGATTTCTGACAGCTGGTCAGAGGCCCTGTCCCATTTCCACACCATTCTGCAAAGACCATTGCTACATAAAAAAAAACTATTTTATAGTTAGGAAATAGGATTAAAAAAATCTTAGATATTCACTGAAAATACCAAAGGTTACAGGGACATTATAGTTAGGCTGACATTTCACTCATACAAAACCAGAGAAATTCAGCAGTTAGCTAACTATAAGTCGTGCCCCTGAAATGCACTGCTTATGACCTCACATATTACATCACTCATGACATGGTCAGTGACATCACTGTTGACATCACTCATGACATCTCAAATGACATCATTGATGACATCAAGGAAACTTCATCCTCCAAATAGTAGCATGCCAGGAGGCGTGTTTACAGAGTCATAGAGAAAGGACGTCCTTGATGATTGCACAGCTAGTGCCTGTATGGTTCTATGACTGCCATTGCCAATGTCTGACTGCAAATACCAGGTGTTTTTAACAAAGTGTAACATATATATAGAGACATTTCCAAACCATTCTGCAAAGACCATTGCTACATAAAAAACCATGAAAATTCACTAAAAATATCAAAGGTTACAGGTAAGTTATTGTTAGGAATTGGCATTTAAAAAACTTTTAGAAATTCACTGAAAAACCAAAGGTTACAGCGCTGTTATAGTTAGGAAATAGGATTAAAAAACCTTTGATATTCACTGAAAAAAACACAGGTTACAGGGATGTTATAGTTAGGCTGATATTTCACTCGAGCACAACCAGAGAAATTCAGCAGTTATAGTTAGCTGAGCTAACTAGAACTTGCACCCCCGCAATGCATAGCTTATGACCTCACAAATGACATCACCCATTATATGGTCAGTGACATGTATTATATATATTACATCCACAAACAGGGTCATTCCAGGAGTGAGCCCGTGGTCAGGTGGTGCGTGGAGCCGGTATGCCCAACCAGGCTAATAAATTCCAACACTTTTCTCCAGATAAACGCACTCTCAAAGTATCGACAAATTAATGTCTTGATCACACCTTGATCAAGACATTAATTAGTCGAAATGCGTAGCGAGCAATAAAGAGTTTTCTTTGGAGCACCATATACTTTGAGAGTGCGTTTATCTGGAGAAAAAGTGTTGGAATATATATATCTATATATAAGTTGGAGAATTAAGTCCCCTTCAATACTGAGGGTCCCTGGGGGCCAACTAGCCCACCAGGTACCTTCAGTAAGCGTCACACAGCTGGATTGCAGAGAGGTGGTCTGAGGCCATGCCCCTTTTTACACAACTCTGCAAACGCACCTCTTGGCACACTGCTGGTGGGGCAATGAGGTCCTCTTGTGTCCTGAGGACCTCAGGACACAAGTGGACTTCATCCCCCAAGCAGCAGTGCGCCAGGAGCTGCGTTTGCAGAGTGGTGTAAAAAGGGTGTGTGGCCTTGGGCCACCTCTAAATTCATTGGATCAAGAGCAACCAATGAGAGTGAGGGTGGACTCACGGTACAAACACTGCTTGAACATTCAAGAAAAAGGCATTGAGAGACAACTTTTTTTGTCAAAAAGTGTCTGAGGTAAATAAATAATGGATGCAAACCTGCTGAGTGCTCCTGTTTCTTTTTGAGAAGTTCTTGGTGGATAAATATATATATATATATATATATATATCAGCGCTACCAACAAAGTCCACACTTTCGGACAAAGTACAGCACTCAGGGAATATTCCGTAGGTTTGTTTATTCAGCAACAAACAAAAGACAGACGCGTTTCAGGTTATCCTTCTTCAGTGTCTATTTGCGCTAGCCGCGCGAGAGCATTTTGAAATCAAAAGCCATTGACGTCACTTCCCCCACCGGTATAGCTAATGCAATATTCATCTATCATATGGCGGCCATCTTAACAGGGTGAAGTCAACGTACCAACTTATATGGATAAACCCTTATTCTTGTTTATCGCTCGACATTTTTTGTTGCTGAATAAACAAACCTACGGAATATTCCCTGAGTGCTGTACTTTGTCCGAAAGTGTGGACTTTGTTGGTAGCGCTGATTTTGAACGCGGGGCACCACCGCGTTACAGCACCCGCCTACGAGTGCCTTGGCTTCTGGTGCAACTTGGTAGCGATAATAGATATATATATATATATATATATATACATGCTGAAAGCTTTCATCCTAGGAGCATTTTTAAAAACATCCCCTATGAGGAGCTCCTGCGCATAAAATGTAACTGTGCCACTGAAGAAGACTACAATAGAGCTAAAAATGAAGCCCTTAATTGATTCAAAGCAAGGGGCTATTCTAATGATGTTCTCCAGGTGGCAAGTAAAAAAGTTGAGAAAATAACTAGACAAGAACTACTGGTCCAAAAACCCACTAAAAAGAAGAAAACCTGTAAAAAAGTGGAGCCTCCATGTATAATCACGGGCTTCAACACAAAATCTTTCAGAATTGTTCAAATGTTCAGGAAAAATTGGCATATCCTGAAAACTGGCAATATCTTGAAAAATGTAATTTCACCCCAGCCACTTATCACATACAGAAGATCAAAATCGATTAAAGATCATCTGGTAGCAACCCATTATCAGTCCACCCAACAAAAGAATGAACCTGTGACAGGGTTTTTTCATGAGTGATGTAATATGTGACGTCATCAGCAGTGCAGCAGTTAGCTGAACTAACTATAACAGGGGAATTTCTAGGGTTTTGTACGAGGGAAATGTCCAGCTAACTATAACACCCCTGAAACCTATGGTTTTTTCAGTGAATTTCTAAGGTTTTTTTAAATGCCAATTCCTAACTATAACGCCCCTGAACACTTTGGTTTTTTCAGTGAATTTCAAAGGTTTTTTAAATGCCAATTACTAACTATAACGTGCATGAAACCTATGGTTTTTTCAGTGAATTTCAAAGGTTTTTTAAATGCTAATTCCTATCTTTAACTTATCTCTGAAGATATCATGTTTAATGATTTTGATTGGATTTGTATATTTTTCAAATTCAGTGTGTCAATTTCATTAATTATGGTTTTTTTAAAATACTTTTTTATCACCATTTTTTAAACTTATTTTTTCAATTAATTCTTTTAAAAATTAAAAAATATTATTTGAATTTAATGGGTTTTCAAACATATTTTTTTATATTTTTCAAAATATTTTTTTAACTATATGTTCAAAACTTAATTTTGTATATATTTTTTCAATGTTTTTTGATCCGCGCACCGTTCTCGATCCCTACGCGGTAGCATCCGCGCATGGTATGCGTCGGGTACTTGTTTAGTGAGCGATTCCAATGCGACTGGTACGCGACTCCCAGCCTATACGCGACACGTTCGTTGTACGTAACGCGACGTTTACGCGCTTCCGCGATGCGTCATCTGCGTCTATAACGCGGTAGGTGCGCGGATCCCGCGAAATATTCAACATTTAAAAAAACAGATATATGTATTTCCTGTGAATATTAATTGAAGACAAACTCTAAACTAGTCTTAAAACTAATATATTTTTACATCTAATCCTATAATTTTTTTTAATTCAATTTCGCGGATGCGCGCTGGGTGTGTGCTGCGTAAGCACAGGGTGCGCGGATCCCATGTGACCTACAAAAAAAGAGATTTGATTGGTTCATTACACTTCCTGTTCTAACTATTGAAAGACCCCACCCAATTCAATCATTCTTCTTTGACCTTCTTTGGAGGAGCATCTCTTTGCAGAGAAGAAGATTTTTTAGACTAAGTTTACACTTAGCTCTAACTTTTTTCAACTAAAAATGGCTTCAGGGCAGCAGGCATCACCTGCATCTCCTCATACATCTGAGGATGAATGTTTGGAGGAGGCACCACCCAAAGAACAGTTTTTGTTCAGTGGTGTGGAAATTTTTTACTTTTCCTGAGGGGCAGAATAAGACCAATGCCACCTTGGTCACGTGCAAGATTTGCAAAAGAGTGCTGTCGCGAGGGGATCCTAACAAGAAATACTCGTGCGGCACGGCAAGTATGATGAAGCACCTGAGGACCCTTCATCCGAACAATCTTGCACGAGAAGAGTGTCGACGGATGAGAAACACTCCTGCTCCTGCGCCTGCCACCTCATCGCAGCCGAGCACTTCAAGAGTGCATCCATCAGCCCAAAACTTGGACATCCGTCCTCAATTTCAATATTTAAAAGTACTCTGCACTAAGTGCAATGCGACTTTGTGCTATGGTGAGCAGTCGATCGATCTTATCTGCCGCCGGCAAGAAAGTCACATTTGCTAGTTTTATTTTTTTATTTTTGTTCCCTGAAGTTCATTGTTTGGTTCCTCCTGTTTTTGTTTTTGTTTTTTCCCAGAAAAAACAAAAAAATCACAAAATTGTTAGAAAAACCAAAAAAATATATAAAAGAAGAAAAAAAAAGTTCTTGTAAGAACTAACTTTTCTGGCTTAAAAAAAGAGCTAAATTTCTTTGTAGTGTGTGAAAGTTTAGATGAATGTATGTGTAGTACGTAATTGAGTGAATGAATGCATTAGTAGCGTATGGTGAATGTATAAGTGCAGAACTATGAGGAAGTGCTCCAGCATCACACAGTAACCTCTTTAACTACAGTGTGCTGTAGTACTTCCGAAGCACAGGGATGCAACATATGTACATAAATATGTTGCAAATCTATGCTTCTCTCTGCACGGCTGCTTAAACTGCAGCTATGTGGTGACATTAGGCACCCTTGCACCATAGTGCAAGGATATCTGTGTCATGTGCTGTTTGTTTTTCTGCAGGAGGACACACCTTCCTGCACAAAAACAATGAGAAAATGCATTTTTCTCCTTCAATGTATGCTGAACATTTTAGCATGCATTGAAGATATAAAAATGTGGAGAAATAAAAATAATTTTCCTTATTGTACTTTCCTACACCAATTTTAGAATGGTGTAGCATTCACATACCTATCGAGATTTATGATTTCTGATAAATCTAGACATGTGTCTTGTTCTATGAGTATTCAGTGCAATCATGTACAACAACACTTATAGAACAACCTTTCAACGCAAAGTGTTGTGCATAATGAGGTTGTATTTACATGGAGTAGAAAAAGTACCTTTTCCTCTCTTTGTAAATATAAAAGACTGTCTTGCGCAGTAACTATGTTACAAAAAATGACATATTTCCGGTTTTAAAATTCCTTGCGAATGATAGAAGGTAAGCACAGAGTTTTGTCTCCAAAGATGCTCAAAGAAGAATATTTGAAATGATTGCGGTCCTTCAATAGGTGCAATGGGAAATACTATGAACCCCTCAAATCTCTTTTTTTGCAGGTCACATGATATCTGATAATGGTCAGATTTCAAAACTACATAGGTATAAACAGAGTATTTTTAGAAACGTGTTTCAACTTTGTAGCTTCTTGCAGACCTCGTCATTCTGCATATTGAGACTAGTTAAACTTACCTTCACAATAAGAGGAATAAAAAATGGTATACGTTCTTTTTCATATTTTCATTACAATCTAAATTCATATAAATTACTTGTTTTAAAATTTGGATCTGTGAAAGAAAAGAAAAAAAAATTATAACATATAATAATACATTTTTTACAACACAGCATAATTTCCACAAAGTAATTTGTTTGCCTTTTTTGCTGTTGTCAGAATATATTGAATTTCACTAGAAATAGGGATTTCAATCGTACTCATCACTTAACAGCGGGCAAAAAAAAAACAATCAGAAAGATTGTTAAAAAAAAACAACATACTATTCTCAGTAAAATTTCAGAAAATACAAATCACACATATATGAAATGCTTACAGATGACAACATTTTATAACTTTAACTTATAAAAACTGTAAATGTTGCCGCATTAAAATAATCACCGAATCAATGACCACCAAAAAGTCCATAATTCAAAAATATACCTTTCCTTGAGGCCAAATGTATTTTTGCACTCCTTCTTTATGTAAATTGTCCAATGGTAGTCCTATTAAATTATAATAATAAATTCCTCAGAGAGTGAATTATCTTCCTAAAACTTCGGCTTTAAAAATATTAGGTAGGAATTTGGTAATTCATTAGGCAAACGTTGTTTGAAAACCAACTGGGCATCATTACAAAGTGTTCAGCCTTTGTCACATTTTAGATAGGCAGTGTAATGTCCAGATGTGGTGGAAGGACCATCATGAAAAATTATAGCAATTGCTACAAAAGTCCTTCCTGATATTGATAGTTGTGCTGCTACAAATTGCTTTATTAAAGTATCCAATTTTCTTCCATCAGCTGTACAACGTTGCATCATTAAAATTATGTATTTTCCATACTTTGTTAAGAATAATGTGGATAACATTTCTGATTTACATTGGCTACACTCCATGTTTTGAATTGCACCTTTAACTAATTTATTGAAAGACACTGATTTACAGTCTGGTAATGTTAAATACAGATATCTCTCAGTGTCTACATTGGTGCTACATGTATACATGCAATTTTCACAATAATGTTCCCCTTTGTAAGAAAGGACAAAAATATTTTCTATTTCTACACCTTCATTTTCAAAAATGGTAAGCATATACATTAAAAATTCCTGAGCATCTTGTTGGATATTTTGTGTAAATTGCGTAGAACCAGAACACACATCCAAAAGACTACGAACATCTGAAACAGATTGTATTTTACTTCGATCTGTTGTCAATTTTTCATAAACAGAATGCAACAGAGAACAAAATCTTTTTTGCCGATTCTCCATAATTTGCTCTTGGAAACCTTCAAGATAAAAAACAACATTGACCACTACAGCGGATATCAGTTCCCAGAACCACCCCGCCAATGACCATTCCCCATTATCTACGTGAATAGATTCGGAGATTCTATGTAGTTTGGAAATGGCCTGGAAAACTGTTGGAGCGTTATCTGGAATAAAAACACAGCAGCTAGATTGGATCACTCTACATACCCCACCTCGGTCTGCAAGTATGACGTCTAACGCGACCCTGTTCTGAAGAGTCATAAGACGATCCGACTGGAGCTCAGCAGTCAAATTACCAAGGGCACCGGCTGTTTCAACTACCGTGGATTCAACCACTCTTGTCAATTGCCTTATGTTCCTGCTGGTAACCATTGGACCCCAAAACGGCAGAGAACCCTTTATGAAATCTCCAAATTCCTGTCCTGCAGTGTCATCTTGACTGATGACGCCTCTAACCATCCTTGTCTTATGGTAATCTGCCACGGTCGTGTAGGTGGGAGGCAGCAGGAACGAAACAAAACATGTGCCCGAAAAGTCCGGGGGCAACCATGTATAGGCTCTATCATGGCAGATGAAATAGGTACCCTTGGCTGCTAAGAACGAAGGGGAAGTCTGAGATGCAAAAACGTAAGTTTCAGCGCAGATACTTTTCCCTAACTGAACTCTGGGATTCTTGCCATAACCTTGCAAACATAGGTGACCCTGATGGGGTACAATCCAGATCGGTGAGGATTTCTTTGCTCGCTGGTTCTCACTCAGAGGTACTTCATATCCTGTCATATTCCAGCCAATATATGCTAGTGTCTCATCTCTTGGGATGGTTTCATAGGAAATCTCTTCCCTAATCATATCCACGATCCCCTTAACTAGAGCACTATTCTTGGGATTATCTTTCACAGAACATAGGGGGTTGGCTTCATGAGCATACATGAACATTGTTCTATATGCCCACACAGAACCATTATGGCTGAAAGGTAGGAGTAGGTACGGGATACCTTTATCAGTAGTATGGGGCATAAGGCCACACACCCAACAGTTAGTTGTGTTCAATACTAGTTGGTGTTGGTGTAGGAGCTGAATGAACGAATTATTGACAAATTCCAATCTTCTAGCGGACTCGTGTTCAGGCAGGAGATGAAGGGAATGTGAGGAAACAGTAGGAGGAGGTATGGGCTGTGCAGTTGGTGCGAATGTTACTTGGAAAGAGAATAAGACATATCCTATGAAGATCGTCATCACACTCAGTAACATGGAAATACATAACATCAAAAATCGTTTTCTTGTCATCATTATAAATGTTCTGTCTTTGCAGTCCATTGGTTTAGCAGGTCTCTCATTCTCGAAAAACTCCATCCTCTCTGATTGCTGCTCGCGGTGGTAGGGTGTTCTATGCTAAGGAAATGCTTCTGTCAGTCCAGGGCAACTCCTTGGACCGACCAGAACTGCTGACCTAACGTCTTCAGTTGCACTCCAAAGACTTGGGCAACCGCGACCCTGCAGCTGAACCCGGATGGCGGTTCGAAAAAGCAAAAATAAGCAAGTTTCTCAGATGAAAGAGAGAGCTGCACTTCCCAAAATTATTAAAAATAGCAAGGGAAAGGAAAAGATTTTTATTTGTCCATAGTCCTTGGCCTCAAATTGTAGCGATTTCTCCCAGGTACTGTCTGGTCTTGAAACAAGAGTTCAGGCTCTGTAGTGTCCAATCGTATTGACGGTGGCACAGCCTCTTGCAAAATGTCATCGCTTTCCTGCTCAGAGCTTGTTCCTTTCACACGTGCATCGCTAAACGGCAGAAAACGAGGCACGGTTTCAGTCTCAGAATCAGCGATCCCCTCCTGGACCCACCGGTCATATGGCAGAGGCAAAGGGACCCTCTTGCAATGGACGCCGTGGATCCAGTTCTTTTTTCCTTTCACTCGAACAGCTGATCTCGTTGAGAGAAGGACGAGATGGGGGCCGGTCCAACGGGGCTCATCATTCTTTGTCCGTTGAAAGTTTTTGACCAGCACCCATGATCCAGGATTGATAGGATGTCCTGGAATTTCAGAGACCTGAGGCAGAGTATCATGCACCTGTTGGTGTAAAACACGCAATTTAGCCGTCAATTCATACAAATAATCAAGCAGTACTGGATGTTTGATCTCGCTGAATTTTGTAGGCCTTGGCACTCCCCATATATTGACCGGGCGGCCAAACACGATTTCATAGGGACTAAGTCCCACTCGCGAATGCGCAGTCATTCTTGTTGACAGGAGTGCTAAAGGCAGAGCGTCAGGCCATTTAAGACCAGAGCTTGCTTGAATCTTGGCCAACTTCAATTTTAATGTGCCATTATAGCACTCTACTAATCCAGCTGATTGGGGATGATTTGCAGCGTGAAATTTTTGCCAGATACCCAGTCCATCACATACTGTTTTCATCACTCGACCCACAAATTCACTCCCATTGTCACTCCAGACCATTCTCGGCATTCCAAATCTAGGGAAAAATTCTTTGACAAGGGCTTTAGCTGTGGACAGAGCAGTGATGTCTTTTAAAGGGTATGCTTCTATCCACCTTGAAAAGGCACAAACAACAACGAGTACATATTTCAAATTGTTGCATCTTTCCATGTGGATGAAATCTAGCTGCAAAACCTCAAACGGATACGTTGGAGGCGCAAAATGACCAGCTGGAGTTGGGGTTCCCCTACCAGGATTGTATTTCAGACATACCATGCAGTTTTTGACCACATTCTCTGCACATTTAGGAATTCCAGTATTTTGCCATACTGGAGCCAACAACTTACAAATCCCTTTCACACTGATATGGGCCATTCCATGAGCCATTGTCACCACTGCAAGCACGTACGCATCGGGTAACAACCATCGCCGATGTTCTGACAAGTCAATCCAACAACCATTTTCATCTAGTTTACCCGTACTTTCTCTCCACATACTTAATTCTTTCTCTGAAGCTTCGACTTGAAGAGACTTCACACTCTCTATCGTGTCTTCACACATTCCAACATCACCAACCCATCTTGCAGGGCCTGCAACATACATCCGATTCTTCACATTCTTTGCTGTTTCTTTTGCGATTTCATCCGCAAATGCATTACCACGACCAACATCATCAGTAACCTTCTTGTGTGCACTGCATTTCACAATCGCAACTTGTAGCGGCAATGTCAGTGACTCAAGGAGCTTATTCACCAACTGACCATTTTGTATTTTAACTCCATGTGAAGTCAGGAACCCACGTTCCTTCCATAATCGCCCAAAACTATGGGCCACACCGAAAGCATACTGACTGTCGGTATATATGGTCAATTTCATTCCTTTTGATAGCACACACGCTCTTGTAAGTGCAATTAATTCTGCTGCTTGGGCTGAATTATGTGGTATACGTGCAGTTTCAACAATCGTATGCAAAGTCGTGACAGCATATGCTGCAGTCGTATCACCATTCGAAAGCTTGAAACATGAACCATCCACTCATAAGGTACCATCACACTCTACAAGGCAAGTATCCTTGAGATCCACTCTCCCTTTTGTTTCTTCTTCTGTTCTAAAAAGACAATCATGCTGCTCAACATCATCTGTCTCCACTGAAATCGGCAATAACGTGGCTGGATTCAACGTATTGCACCTTTGTATGTGAACATGACTCGCTAGCAGTGTCAACTCGTAACCTGACAATCGAGCACTAGTTAAGTGCTGTGTTTTGGTTCTGTTTAACAACGTGTCCACTGCATGTGGAACCATAACAAACAACGTGTTGTTCATTACTAACCCAGCAGACTGTCGAATAGAAACAGCTGCTGCCGCTGTGGCTCTCAAGCAACTTGGCAATGCTTTAGCTACCGGATCCAAAATTGATGAAAAATACGCGCATGGACGCTGCTTGCCTCCAAAAGACTGTGTCAACAACGACAATGCACAACCTTCCCTCTCGTGCACATACAGTGTAAAAGGCTTGCTGTAGTCAGGAGTACCCAGCACAGGAGCCGAACATAATGCTTCACGCAATTCGGAAACACTTTTCTGACAATCTTCAGACCATGGGACGGGATTCGGTGTATCTTTACATGTTAATGCTATCAAAGGTTTGGCCAGCAGAGAAAACCCAGGTATCCATTGTCTACAGTAGGATGTAATGCCCAAGAAAGCACGTACTTCTCTCTGTGTCCTAGGCACACTCAATTTTGCTATTGCCTGAATTCTTTCTGGGGTCAGTTTCCTTCCCTCCTTCGATAAGAGATGACCTAAGTAGGTCACTTCTTGTCGACAATATTGCAGTTTTGAAAGCGACACTTTGTGATGTAGATTAGACAAATGACGCAACAACGACAATGTTGCTTCTTTACAAATGTCTTCAGTATCTGTGGCGATTAGTAAATCGTCAACGTACTGAATAAGGGTAGCACCATCAGGTAAAACAATCGCATCGAACTGAGTTTTTAAAGCTTGGCTGTATATTGATGGACTTTCACAGTAGCCCTGAGGAGCGCGTTTGAAGCGAAAGCTTCGACCTCCTAGGCTGAAACCAAAAATATCTCTGCTCTCCTCGGCAATCGGGATGCTGAAGAAAGCATTCTTTAAGTCAATCACCGAGAACCAGGCGGCGGAGGCTGGAATCATAGTCAATAAGGCAGTAATATCAGGAACGACTGGAAACTGTGGCACAACTATTTTATTGACCTCTCTAAGATCAATCACGAACCTGTAAACAGGTTGCTGAGAAGGGTCAGTACGTTTCAAAACAGGCAGAACAGCACTATTGCAAACGTTGCCTCTGGTCTCTTCGATCACATCTTTTCCAATCAAATCATAAATGATCGCTAGCAACGCTTTTTCACCTTCACTAGAGATCTTATATTGGGGAATGCGTGGCAATTTAACACTGGCTTTCAATGTTACAACATATGGCGGTATTTCCAAAAGGCCCACATCATTAGGACCAGTAGCCCAAATGGCGTCAGGAAGAAACGACAATTCTGTCGGAAGTTTATCCTTTGACAAATACATTGGAGAAACCACTTTCCTACCCAGTGTAAGTTGTACTCCCGAAGGAGAACAATATAATGTTGCATACAATCTTTTCAACAAATCCAATCCCAACAAGTTTTCACCACAACCTGTTGTCAAAATTAGGGGTGCTTCCAATTCACAAGGTCCAACAGAAAGGGACATAGGGCAAGAAATCGGATTCCTAACCGGGGCGCCAGAAAAACCTACCGAAACATTCATCTTGCCAGACAAAGGCGCGCCAGGGAGTTTTGAGTGCATAATAGAACTCTTTGCAGCACCAGTATCTAACAGAAAAGGCTCTGACACACCTGATGTAGTCACCTTAACATACGGTCCACTTTGATCTACTGGAACTGAAACAACTCCCTCTCTTTGTCTATGGCTGTCCTAGCAATCATTACCTTCCATATTCTCATCTTCCACATAATAATCATCATTATAGTACTGAGCCGTCCTACCAGACGCATTAGTTTGTCGGTCAAAACTATTCAGTGTATTTTGAGGTGGAAGGGGACGCGCGTTCTGGGTGAGACTTCCGCGTCCTCTACCTCTGGGAGCTTGTTGAACACCTCGACCTCTTGCGCTAAATGCACCATTAGCACGCTGCAACAAAATAGGACAACTATACTTTAAATGACCTTCTTCTTTACAATATGAACACTGATTGGGACCTACAGGGGCACGCGGTCGAGTAAACTCATACCTTTGCATGTTTTTCTGAAACTGTTGAGGTTGCTGATAATTACTCTGACCACCACGTGGCGGGTAAGCCTGTTGTAAAAGAACTTTCGTTTTTAATTCCTTATTTTTCTTGTCTGCTCTATCTTTCTCATCTTTATCCCTGTTTTCGTAATACTGTGCAGTAGCTAATATTTGTGCTGAAGAGGAAACAGCCCAAGAGCTTTCTGAATCTTTCAATTTCTTACACAACTCTGGAAGCAAATTATGCACAAATTTGTCAACGAACAACCGTTGACCACCTTCTGTACTCATATCTTGACCACTGTGGTCGATAAACGTTTCCTCAAACCTAGTGAAGAAATCAGACACTGTTTCATCTTTCTTCTGCTTACACGCAGATAACTTATCCCAATTAACACGCATCGCAGGCATTAAAGTTTTCATGTAAGTGATGATCCTAGCAGGGAGTTCTGCTACTACGGGATCAGGCTTGGCACCACCAACTTGCCCATCGTTAGCAGCTCTAATATTAGCCCATGTGGCGCCTAACTCTTGCACGTGATCTGTATTGCGAATCAATCCCCACAAAGGCTGCGGAACCACATTCCCAAATAACATGTCTATGTCAGCCAAATTCATAACACATGATTCCGCAGTCTGCGATAACTCCTTATAATATCCTGCAGGGTTCTTACGGGGGTCGGGTAAAGTTTGTTTAAGGGCTAACACTTCAGATCGTTTCCAAGGGACGTGTACCCAAACACGCTGAAAATGAGCTGGAGCAGCAGCAATACCTTGAGCGGCATCGGCCGCAACAGCGTCCTTCCATACCGGAGGGACTTCCCTCATAGGGTACTGCCGCACCGTTTTTACCAGAGGAGTCATGTTTAAACAGTGACTGGGAAGGATCCTCAATCCTAAAAGATAACAATGTCGCAACTGCTTTTTCGACTTCGGGACCCACAATCGTACCTTTTTCAAACTCGAACCGTACACGGCACAAATCCTGCGGATTTGCTTCCAAATCGTTATCCTCCAATTCCTCACAAAGGAAAACACACATCTGTTCAAAAACGTATCTCTGTTTCGGTGCTTCCCATTGACAAAAGACCTCCATAACAGACTCCAAATTATACCTTGATGGGTGAACAATCCATTTGCGCGCCATACGGTCAAACATCTCTTTCTCGTGAGAATTAGGCAGTTGACTACGCGTCTGCTTACGTTTTGGATCAGGGGTCACACCAGACGACCCGAAGAAAGGTAATATAAAACTAGCAACTGTATCCGTCACTCTCTGTCGGACAGAAGGAGAAGCTGACAAAAGAACAGGGGAAAAAACAGAGGGAAGCACAGTAGGCGTAGACGTTGATGTAGAGACAGTATCAGGAAGAGCGCCAAGAGAGGCAGTCGATGTAGTAGGCAAAGTCGTAGAAGGTAAAGGGGGGACAGGCAGCAAAGTCGGCGGCCCCTGAGGGGGCTGCACCATAGGAGCAGGGGCCAACTGAGGAGGAACTGGTGGTAGAGGAGCTTGATGTAAAATAACTGGATGTTGCACAACTTGGTGTTGCGGAGGCGCTGTAGCACTCTGCGCATAAGGGGGCGGTGAACTTAACAAGTGTGACATCAAAGTATCTTTCTCTATTTCTCTTGACGCATCTTGCTGAAGAAGCGGCAAAACTGGATAACATTTATCTATCACTAGTTTACATTGTCTGTGCAACTGCTCACTCATCTGTTCTTCTTCATTATCTTGAAACTGCAAAGCAGCTTGCATTATCGAGATACCCTTTTCTTTTTTATTTCTTTTTGTCAATTTAATTTCCTTCTGTTTGTCTTCCTTACGCCATAGGCGGAGAGAGTCAAACATTGCCGGCCGGGCTTTCTTCTTAAAAGTTTAACCTCTAGATTATCCAGAATCTCTGTGTCGAAACTACCGTATTGGGGCCACTTTAAGTCACCATCTTTTCTGGTGTAACGGATCCATACTTCATTATATGTGAGTGGGCCTATGCCATGTTTTACATATAATTCATAAGTTGGAGTTCCAATCGAAGGAACTGGACACGAGTCCTCCAATCGGGAATCCCTATCATAACCAAGACAAAACAAATTTCCAAGTATACTAGAACCAGGCATCTTCGCTCTCTAGTCTAGTTTCAAACTTCAAAGGATTATCGAATACGATAGTCTCGTGAATACACGAGTCCCTTGGGTTTGGCGCTTGCAAGTTCCAAATCAAAAGATCCCAAAGGGGATATCAAACCAAGTAATCAAACTAAGGACTGGGAGATGCTCCACTTATACTTAACTGAGGTATCGATGACGTTACCAGAAGACTCGTTTATCGTTTCGCTCTACCAATTCATCAAGGGTCCAAAACAGGGCGATAGTCAGGGCAGCAGTCCTTTGTAGCTGTTGGGACGCGGAGAACCTCGCAGCAAAGACTTTCGGACCACGTCGACATACAGGGGTCGATGAAGTGGCGACCTTCCTCCAGAATTTTCACACGAAGCTCCTCACGAACCTCTGGCTTGGACCGGTACCGCTGAAATCGCCCCACTGTTGGGCGCCAACTGAAGTACTGGGTTTTTCAGAACCCAGCGGTGCCAGGGAACACACCCGAAGACTTCGAGTTCTTCCTGTTTCAGACTACAGAAACACAGAGTCTTCTTGGTGAAGTCAAAGATCGTATTTATTGGCTGCAGCCAGTAACAGGTATCTTAGAAGTACAACACGTGTATATTCTCAGGAGACTGCTCCCTTACGAAAACCAGCCTTCTCCTTATATACCAAATATTATGCTTTAGGCAAACATTCCTCGTTTTACGGTATGATCATTCACATGCATTCATTACAAAGGAAAAGAGAGAGTCATAATGGCAAGTACATATTTCAGTTTGTTCAGCCCTTAATCAATTACCCGGCAAAGCTTAGCGCCTTCATCAGATATCAACGGACACCCAATAAAAACGGGCACCTCCTCCTCGTAAAACGGGTCATAAAGAGGGAAACAGGGGCAGGTGTGTAGAAGATTAGGCATGGTTCGTGTGTGATGAAAGGTTTTGTGATATGCTGGGCCCTGATACTAATCTCATTCGGCCGCGGGAAGGGAACTGACCGAACAGGTTTGGCCTTAGGCAGCGGAGTCAGTTCACCCAGGTCACTGAGGAGTCAGCGAAGGTGTGTGTGTCCTTCAGATCCATGCTCGGCCGTAGTCCTGTTGCCTATGGGAGGGCAATCACAAAATGGCTGTCGTCCTAAAATGGAGCTCGAGGTATTAGGACAGAAACTCTGATTTCAGGCCATCTCGTCACTCGAATGTGACGCAAATGTTTGTGCATAGTATCCTAAACATTCTCGGTCTGTTGATAAAGAAATCGTCATGTTAGAATCATGCCAGATACGTGGTTCCGAAATTTACAGTACCACACTACATATTTCAGGACTGCACTTTAGTGTCAATGCCTGACTCATTTAATCAAAGCATAAGCCATAACTGTCTTCTAATGCTACTAAAACTTGACAACATGACATGTTTTACAACAGTTATCTGTCAGCAAATACACAATGTTACCAAACGCTTCTCTCACAGTGGTTCCCAAATGCACAAAGACTCACAGTGTGATTCTAGACAAACAACACTATCCCTAGCAGCTTACCAAAACTCATTCACTACTGTGAAAGGGATAAGGAGACTACACACAATCTACATATTTAAGTACTGCACATTAGTGTCAAAGCATGACTCATTTTATCAATGCATAAGCAAAGACTGGCTTCTAATGCTACTAAAACTTGACAACATGACAGGTTTTAAAACAGTTATCTGTCAGCAAATACACGATGTTACCAAATGCTTCTCTCACAGTGGTTCCCAAATGCACACAGACTCACAGTGTGATTCTAGACAAGCAACACTATCCCTAGCAGCTTACCAAAACTCATTCACTACTGTGCAAGGGGTAAAGAGATTACACACAATCTACATATTAAAGTACAGCACATTGGTGTCAAAGCATGACTCATTTTATCAATGCATAATCAAAGACTGGCTTCTAATGCTACTAAAACTTGACAACATGACATGTTTTACAACAGTTATCTGTCAGCAAATACACGATGTTTCCAAACTCTTCTCTCACAGTGGTTCCCAAATGCACACAGACTCACAGTGTGATTCTAGACAAGCACCACTATCACTAGGAGTTTACCAAAACTCATTCACTACTATGGAAGTGGTAAGGGAACTGCACACAATGTACATATTTCAAGACTGCACTTTTGTGTCAAAGCCTGACTCATTTAATCAACGGATAAGCAAAGACTGGCTTCTAATGCTACTAAAACTTGACAACATGACAGGTTTTAAAAGAGTTATCTGTCAGAAAATACACAATGTTACCAAATGCTTCTCTCACAGTGGTTCCCAATTGCACACAGACTCACAGTGTGATTCTAGACAAGCAACACTATCCCTAGCAGCTTACCAAAACTCATTCACTACTGTGCAAGGGGTAATGGGACTACACACAATCTACATATTAAAGTACGGCACATTAGTGTCAAAGCATGACTCATTTTATCAATGCATAAGCAAAGACTGGCTTCTAATGCTACTAAAACTTGACAACATGACAGGTTTTAAAACAGTTATCTGTCAGCAAATACACGATGTTACCAAATGCTTCTCTCACAGTGGTTCCCAAATGCACACAGACTCACAGTGTGATTCTAGACAACCAACACTATCCCTAGCAGCTTACCAAAACTCATTCACTACTGTGCAAGGGGTAAAGAGACTACACACAATCTACATATTAAAGTACAGCACATTGGTGTCAAAGCATGACTCATTTTATCAATGCATAATCAAAGACTGGCTTCTAATGCTACTAAAACTTGACAACATGACAGGTTTTAAAACCGTTATCTGTCAGCAAATACACGATGTTACCAAATGCTTCTCTCACAGTGGTTCCCAAATGCACACAGACTCACTGTGTGATTCTAGACAAACAACACTATCCCTTGCACTATACCAAAACACATTTCTTCATCTAGAAGGAGTACTAAATTTTAGTGTAGAAACATAACTAATTTCACAAATTCATAAACAATGACTGGTTTCTAATTCTACCAAAATATAAAAACAGCACAGTTATCTGTCTGCAAACACATGAAAAACACAAATGCTTATCACAGAATGGTTTCTACATGCACACACACTGTCAACAAGATTGTATAGAAAAAAAGTACTCCCTACACTTTAGCAGGAGAAATACATTAGTCAGATTAAAATCAAAATAGTCTACATACATCCCCTCACAATTACATAACTCACCTTTCAAGTCGTTTTGTAGATTAAGAAGTATATCAGTCACACACTAGATATCAGTCACACACCAGATTTTCTTATACAGAATCTCTGCACTGTGCACCTGTCACCAGAACCAAAGAATAGCAAAGTTTCCCTCTCATTTTCCCCACATATACATGTAAACATCAAATCACATTCCTTCCCACATAAATTCAAAAGCAAACACACATTTCTATTGGTTAAACATTTCAACCCTTTCCAAATGACATAAATTTCAATCCTTCCCCCAAACTGCCTTCTGCCCGTTACCATAGAGGCAGGTCATGGAACACTGTACTGAGCACACAGGTCACAAGTTCAGCACACACAATGTTGCTAATCAAGACAGCAAGTGTGCTTGACTTTTCAACATATCAGTTTATCATATATAATGTTCCTTACAATCAGTTTTTGTTAACCAATAAGAATCATGCGTTTAAAAAACAGAAATATACACCCTACCTTTCAGTGTAGAAGGTTGTCAAACAACCAATGATTTCTTGTCTTTTTTCAAAATTGCATCTTAGCCACCATTTTAGAAACAACTTACTTTCCAAACTGCCATTTCATTTACAGAGACCATCTGAGTGCATCCAGACCTCCTTACAAGATGCTTAGAGTGTGGATTGTGGGACACAGCTACATTTTCTGGAGCCAAAGGTATGCAGAAAACAAAAGCATTCACAAAGACCCAGGTTTGCCAAATGTAGACATTAAATGGATTGGACAGAGAGGGTTAAAGTGGCACCAATTGATGCCATTGGTGAAATCCTTCATGCAAATCCAACACCCTGACCTCATAATAGTGCACTGTGGTGGCAATGACCTAGGCACTTTGTTGGAAATACCCCACTCCCACACCGGTAAGGGTTGGTGGTAACGGAGTATTTCCAGGGACACACAGTGGTAGCTTGGCTCGAGTGGTCAGGGGTCAGGCACCGTGCTAAGCATACGATATACCCATACAATAACCATGCGTGCATCCGTTCCAAAAACGACTCTACACCGTAAAAATTATGAAAATATCTTTCTTTATCTTCTTTTTCTCTTAGTTGCTGATTAGATAAATAAATAACAATCACAATATACAAAACTTTTTAAATAGTGCAGGTCAAATAAATACTGGCTTAATGATTCAATAAATAGGGGTGATCATAAATAATGAAGGCATAAATATAAGTGTGATACATACAGGCAATTAAATATTCTGAGGCAATAAATACTGTAAACCAATAAATATTGTGCATCAATAAATACTGTGGACCAATAAATACAGTGAAGCAATAAATAGGTTAAATACAATAAATACAGTGCCCCTAATAAATAATTAAAAGCTGACAGTGACACTCATAGAATCAGATCACATTTGAGATTACTATGGGCTAATTTGGCCCAGGCACAGCTTGTGGGGATGTGGAAGGCTTGAGGGTGTCTACTCCCTGGCTTGGACAAGGCTGAGGCCTAAACTGAGGTAGATCAAGGGGGAAATACCAGAGACCTGGCTCTCTCACTCTACACAACCCCTCTAGATTAGTCCCAGCTCACCCCTGGCACAGTCCAGCTGGTTCCAGCACCTCTCTAACCCCTAGAGTAGTCTCTTAGGATTCCACAGGGCCTTTGGCGCCCTCTATTCCACTTACTGCCCTTTTTCTGAAGTTCCGACGCCGCTGGAGTCGTGTCGACGCCGTGAGGCGGATCCGGTTCGACGTCGGCGGCCTCGGCACAATGTCAGTTCCTGACGACGCCGGTAGGCGGCTCCGGTTCGATGTCGGCGGCCTCGGCTCGATCTCGACCTCCGATTCGATGGCGTCGGGCACTCTTGACTCGATGTCGACTTCGGGCGGCTCCGGTCCGATGGCGACCTCAGCTTCGATGACGTCGGCCGGCCTTGGCTCGATGTCGACTTCCGGCGACTCCGGAGTGCGATCCTCACTCCCGACCTCCGGTGCTCCTCTCCTTAGGTTTCCGGCGACTCCGGAGTGCGACCTCCACTCCCGACCTCCGGCACGATTCTCTCAGGTTCCGGCGACTCCGGAGTGCGATCTCCACTCCCGACCTCCGGCACACTTCACCTCGGTCTCCGGCGACTCCGGAGGGCGGACTTCACTCCCCCGTCGACACCGCTCACTCGACCTTGGTTAACTTCCTCCTCGACCTCTGGTACACCTCACGTCCTCCGTCAGCGCCCTCTCACGATCTCTGGCGGCTCTGGGCACGACGTCTGCTTTTCCAGTCAGCGCCGCTTCTCCACCTCAGGCTCCAGGTCTCCAGGCTACTCGACGTCCAGCTCCAGGGAAACCAGTATCCAGGTCAGGTACTTGCTTTCTTGACTTCTAAGGCCTGTTCCTGCTGTCCAGGTCCTTAAGATGGTTTTTCTTACTTCTTCCCACACAGGGCTCCAGGCTGGGCTCAGTCAGTAGGGACTAGTATCAAGGGTGGGTTTATGGACCCCACTCCAGGCACAAGTTTCCACCCCTGCTGCCTCACTCCTTCCTCCTTCAAGTTTCTGCTGCTCACTCTTCACCAGTCAGGTGCCAACTGCCAGCTCCAACTGCCAACTCTCTGTCTTAGCTTCCCAACATTCTAAACCGCCTCCAACTGTCACAGGGTTCTGGAATGTTCTGGAAGGTGCTAGTAGGTTCCAGTGGATGCTGGTGATGTCACAGGTGGCCACCATTTTGTGCTCCAGGCCCTCAGACAGAAGTTTCAGGGGTAGATAAAATGGCTCCCAGAATCCGCAGCAACACGAAAAAGTCTGGTGGTTCCCAAAAAGGAAAAATTCAAACAGGGTTTGAGGCAAAAGTGGGACAAAATAAATAATGATGAAGAGGGACCACCCAAAGGGCTGACAGGTCTAACACGCGTCCCCCCCAGCTGAAAGTGGGGAGAGCTACCCAACCCCTTGGGAGTTCTCATCACTAAGGCGGAAATACCTTGAGAGACCGTCTGCATTGGCGTGGTCCACTCCAGGCCGATGTTCCACCTGAAAGTCCATTCCCTGTAGGGAAATAGACCACCTCAACAACTTGGGATTCTCCCCCTTCATTTGCATCAGCCAACGAAGGGGTCTGTGGTCGGTCTGAACCAGGAAGTGCGAGCCAAACAGGTATGGCCGCATCTTCTTCAGAGCCCATACCACTGCAAAGGCTTCACGCTCTATTGCACTCCACTTCTGTTCCCTGGGAAGTAGTCTCTGGGATAGGAAGACCACGGGTTGATCCAGACCCTCTTCGTTGAGTTGCGATAAAACTGCCCCAATGCCATGTTCTGATGCATCTGTCTGGACAATGAACTCCTTGGAAAAGTCTGGGGCCCTTAAGACCGGGGCCTCGCACATGGCTTTCTTCAGCTTCACAAAGGCCTGCTGACAAGCCTCCGTCCAGACTCTCCGTCGAGGTTGTTTCTTGGACGTGAGCTCCGTGAGGGGGGCTACAATGGTACCGTACCCCTTCACGAAGCGGCGGTAGTATCCCGTGAGGCCCAGAAAAGCTCGGACCTCAGTCTGAGTCTTGGGGGGTTCCCAGGCCATGATGGCCTCGATCTTCGCCTGGAGGGGTTGCACCGCTCCCCTACCCACCAAGTGTCCAAGGTACACTACCGACCCCTGCCCGATCTGGCACTTGCTGGCCTTGATCGTCAATCCAGCTTGTCTCAGGGCCTGGAGAACAGCTTGCAGGTGACGCAAGTGATCCTCCCAGCTGTTACTGAAGACGGCTATGTCATCCAGATAAGCAGCAGAGAAACTCTCCATTCCGGTGAGGATCTGCTTTACCAGGCGCTGAAACGTGGCAGGTGCGTTCTTGAGCCCAAAGGGCATCACACAGAACTGGTAGTGGCCATTGGGCGTGGAGAAGGCTGACCTTTCCCTTGCTCCATCAGTCAAAGAGATCTGCCAGTACCCAGAAGTAAGGTCAAAGGTACTTAGATATTGGGCAGCTCCCAGCCGGTCAATTAATTCATCCGCCCTAGGGATCGGATGAGCATCAGTTTTGGTCACTGAATTCAGTCCCCGGTAGTCCACACAGAACCTCAGTTCCGGTTGGGCACCCGGTGGTGCAGCTTTTGGTACTAGTACCACCGGACTGGACCAGGGGCTGCTAGAAGGTTCGATCACTCCTAGCTCCAGCATCTTAGTGACTTCACTGTTAATGCTGGCCTTCACCTTGTCTGACATCCGGTAGATCTTGGACTTCACAGGTGGGCTGTCTCCTGTGTCCACGTCATGGACGCACAGGTGAGTCCTACCCGGGACAAGGGAGAACAACGAAGAGTACTGCCCCAGGACCTGGCGGCAGTCCTCCCGCTGTTCAGGAGTTAGAGATGGGGAGAGAATCACTCCCTCCACCGACCCATCCTTCTCTTGAGACGCAAACAAATCAGGGAGAGGCTCGCTTTCCACGTCCTCTCCTCCGTCAGTCACCATCATCAAGATGACTTCGGGCCTCTCGTGGTGGGGTTTGAGGCGGTTGGCATGCAGCACCCGCAGGGGCTGACGAGGGGTCTTCAGGTCCACCAAGTAGGTAGCCTTACCCTTCTTCTCCAACACCTCAAAGGGTCCTGACCAGCGATCCTGGAGGGCGCTAAGCTCTCCCGGTTCGATCACCCACACCTTCTGGCCAGGCTCCAACTCCACCGGGTGAGCATTGTGGTCATACCACGCTTTCATCACTGCTTGGCTGGCTTCCAAGTTGTCAGAAGCTTGCTTCCACAACTTAGCCATTTGGCTCCGGAAGGCCAGCATGTAGCTCACCACATCCTGGGGAAGCTTTCTGGGAGTTCTTTCCCATCCGTCTCTCACCAGGTTGAGAGGTCCACGTACAGGGTGCCCATACAGAAGCTCAAAGGGGCTGAAGCCCACTCCCTTCTGTGGCACTTCCCTGTAAGAAAAGAGTAGACAGGGTAGGAGGACATCCCATTTCCTCCGCAGGCTTTCAGGCAGACTTCTGATCATGCCTTTCAAGGTTTTGTTAAACCTCTCCACCAGACCATTGGTCTGGGGGTGGTAAGGAGTTGTGAACCGGTAGGTCACTTAACACTCCTTCCACATCGCCCGCATGTACGCTGACATGAAGTTGGTCCCCCTGTCGGACACAACTTCCTTGGGAAAACCCACTCGGGTAAAGATTCCCATCAGGGCCCTAGCCACAACAGGTGCTGTTATGGTCCTCAGAGGTATTGCCTCTGGGTACCGTGTGGCATGATCCACCAAAACCAGGATAAACCTGTGACCAGCTGATGTTGGCGGATCTAACGGACCCACAATGTCGATGCCCACCCTTTCAAAGGGGGTGCTAACGACAGGAAGTGGTTCCAGGGGAGCTTTCAGCTTCACCCCTGTTTTCCCACTGGCTTGGCAAGACACACATGTCCGGCAGTAGGTATCGGACGACACTTTCATCTGAGGCCAATAAAAGTGTGGGACAAGACGGGCGAAGGTCTTGTCTTGCCCCAGGTGTCCTGCCAATGGTATCTCGTGAGCCAACTCCAGAAGGAAGGCTCGATAACGTTGAGGGACTACCAAGGCTTGTGACGATCCGTGTAGGGGTGCCTTGGGTTCACTGTAGAGGAGGCCATCCTCCCAGTAAACACTGTAGTTCCCTTCAACGTTCCCTGCTGCCTGGGCTTCGGCCTGTCGCCTCAGCCCCTCAAGGGTAGGGCACTCCCTCTGGCCCTGGCAGAATTCCTCCCTGGACGGGCCTCCCTCCACGTGCCACTCGGCCGGGATGGGTAGGTCCTCCAGGTTGGTAACGTCCCCCACCGCAGACTCCTGGTCCACCACCTCCGGTGGCCTATCCGTCCTACGGGGTGGGGACGCCGAGGCAGGCTCCTCCTGTCCTCGGTTCTTCCCTTGACTGGCAGCTGGCTGGGCCTTTGTTCCAGGCTCCAGCCGAAATGAACTCCCTCTTCGGGTAGTCGCGGACCTTGTGCTAACACAGGCCCAATCAGGTGTACCCAGCATCTCAGTGTGAGTCCGGTATTCCACCTCCTTCCAAGCGTTGTGCTCCATGTCATTCCCCAGCAGACAATCGACTGGCACGGCAGGGCTTACGGCAACTCGAAGTGAACCTGCAACCCCCCCCCCATTCAAAGGGAACCTCGGCCACTGGATAGTGGCCTGTTCTGTCGTCAGCCATCGCGGCTGGGTGGAGTACATCGGGAATTACCTGCTCTGGAGACACCAGTTGGCTACGCACCATAGTCATACTGGCTCCTGTGTCTCTCAGAGCCTCCCCTCTTTGGCCGTTGATGGTGACCCACTGCCCATACTTTGCGGTATTTGCGGGCACCTGGATCTTGGGAACCATCTCCCGTTCTCCCAGGGACACTAAAGTGACACCCGCCCACTCCCTTCCCTTAGTTAAGGGCATCTCCTCCCCGAGCACTACACTAGCTACTCCGGGGGACTTTCCTCCAATGGGAGGGGGTGGTCGTTTCAGGAACTTCGGATCTCCTTTATAGTGTCCAACGCCACCGCACTCGTAGCAATGGACAACCCTTGGCTGCTGACTCTGGCCAGGATTAGGGTTTCTGGGTGGGTTAGCCCTAGGGGTGAATCCTGTTCCCTTCCCTTGGAAGTTATTTTGGGGGCCTTTGGAGAACTCCTTTTTCTTTTCCCCTCCCTCTTTCTTCTGGGGGGCGCCCTGTCCGGCCTTTTGAGTATCCCCTCCAGTCCCCCTTGTGGACACCCGGGTACTAGCCCAAATGTCCGCCTCCTCAGCAAGCTTCCGGGGACTGGTCAGCTTGCTATCCACCAGGTGTTGCCGCAGTTCAGGGAAACATTTCTCGAGCAGTTGTTCCTTCAGTACTAGGTCAAACAGCCCCTCGTAGTTCCTTACTTCACTGCCCTGAATCCAACCCTCTAGTGCCTTCTTTGCATAGTCCAGGAAGTCCACTCAATTCTGTGTGCCCAGTTTGTGACTACCCCTGAACTTCTGTCTGTACTTTTCGGGTGTTAGTCCAAACTTTCTTATGAGCGCCAGTTTCATGGTGGGGTAGTGGGTCTGCTCATCCTCTTCGAGGGCCAATAAAGCATCCCTACCAGCTGGAGGCATGTACTTGTACAATCCCCCTCCCCAGTACTTCTCTGGAACCCCATGGGCCCTTAACGAGACCTCATAGGCTGCTAGCCACTTGGCGATATCATCACCCACCCCATAGCTAGCTACTATGTCCTTTGGCAGGTAGGGTTTGGGTTCCCTGGTGTACTCTCGTTCTTCGCTGCCACCGTTAGGTACAGGGTGTGCCCCGATTCTCAGGATCTGAAGATCTATCTCTTTCAGCCTTATCTCATGAGCCATCCTCTGTTCCTCTTTCTCTTTCTCCAGCCTTGCTAAGTCCCATGTGAGCTGTCTTTTCTCCCTCCGGTCTGTTAACTCCACTTCAGACAAGCCACCGCTAGAGGCACTGCTGCCCTTCCTAGAAAGTGTCCTGGGCCCCGCTGACAGGTTCCCCACCTCCGGTTGGTACAAACCAGCTCCCTCACTGTCGGGCTCTCTATCCCTGTCCTCCTCCTCAGCCTTGCTTTCTCGGCGTGCCTCCCCCCAAGCCCTTAAGCTGGTTTGGAGTGCACCCTTCTTTGCTCCTGGGGGACAATACACCCCCTCCCGCTGGCAAAACTCCCTGAGTTGGGCCACAGTGTACGTTTCTAAATTCTCCAGTACAAACTCCATCTTGCCCACTCAGGTCAGAGGACAGTTATTTGCAGTAACAATGCAGGGGGGTACCTTTAATAATACCTCCTCCCACCACCAGAGTAAATTTGGAAAAAACAAAAACCCACAATTAGGAAGGCCGCTTTGAGAAAACTCCCGGTGTAGGCCTATGGACTACCCACAGTTATTGTTGAGTATACGTAGGCACAGCTCTATCCCACCGCTGCCACCAATTAATGTTGGAAATTCTCCACTCCCACACCGGAAAGGGTTGGTGGTAACGGGGTCTTTCCAGGGACACACAGTGGTAGCTTGGCTCGAGTGGTCAGGGGTCAGGCACCGTGCTAAGCATACGATATACCCATACAATAACCATGCGTGCATCCGTTCCAAAAACGACTCTACACCGTAAAAATTATGAAAATATCTTTCTTTATCTTCTTTTTCTCTTAGTTGCTGATTAGATAAATAAATAACAATCACAATATACAAAACTTTTTAAATAGTGCAGGTCAAATAAATACTGGCTTAATGATTCAATAAATAGGGGTGATCATAAATAATGAAGGCATAAATATAAGTGTGATACATACAGGCAATTAAATATTCTGAGGCAATAAATACTGTAAACCAATAAATAGTGTGCATCAATAAATACTGTGGACCAATAAATACAGTGAAGCAATAAATAGGTTAAATACAATAAATACAGTGCCCCTAATAAATAATTAAAAGCTGACAGTGACACTCATAGAATCAGATCACATTTGAGATTACTATGGGCTAATTTGGCCCAGGCACAGCTTGTGGGGATGTGGAAGGCTTGAGGGTGTCTACTCCCTGGCTTGGACAAGGCTGAGGCCTAAACTGAGGTAGATCAAGGGGGAAATACCAGAGACCTGGCTCTCTCACTCTACACAACCCCTCTAGATTAGTCCCAGCTCACCCCTGGCACAGTCCAGCTGGTTCCAGCACCTCTCTAACCCCTAGAGTAGTCTCTTAGGATTCCACAGGGCCTTTGGCGCCCTCTATTCCACTTACTGCCCTTTTTCTGAAGTTCCGACGCCGCTGGAGTCGTGTCGACGCCGTGAGGCGGATCCGGTTCGACGTCGGCGGCCTCGGCACAATGTCAGTTCCTGACGACGCCGGTAGGCGGCTCCGGTTCGATGTCGGCGGCCTCGGCTCGATCTCGACCTCCGATTCGATGGCGTCGGGCACTCTTGACTCGATGTCGACTTCGGGCGGCTCCGGTCCGATGGCGACCTCAGCTTCGATGACGTCGGCCGGCCTTGGCTCGATGTCGACTTCCGGCGACTCCGGAGTGCGATCCTCACTCCCGACCTCCGGTGCTCCTCTCCTTAGGTTTCCGGCGACTCCGGAGTGCGACCTCCACTCCCGACCTCCGGCACGATTCTCTCAGGTTCCGGCGACTCCGGAGTGCGATCTCCACTCCCGACCTCCGGCACACTTCACCTCGGTCTCCGGCGACTCCGGAGGGCGGACTTCACTCCCCCGTCGACACCGCTCACTCGACCTTGGTTAACTTCCTCCTCGACCTCTGGTACACCTCACGTCCTCCGTCGGCGCCCTCTCACGATCTCTGGCGGCTCTGGGCACGACGTCTGCTTTTCCAGTCAGCGCCGCTTCTCCACCTCAGGCTCCAGGTCTCCAGGCTACTCGACGTCCGGCTCCAGGGAAACCAGTATCCAGGTCAGGTACTTGCTTTCTTGACTTCTAAGGCCTGTTCCTGCTGTCCAGGTCCTTAAGATGGTTTTTCTTACTTCTTCCCACACAGGGCTCCAGGCTGGGTTTAGTCAGTAGGGACTAGTATCAAGGGTGGGTTTATGGACCCCACTCCAGGCACAAGTTTCCACCCCTGCTGCCTCACTCCTTCCTCCTTCAGGTTTCTGCTGCTCACTCTTCACCAGTCAGGTGCCAACTGCCAGCTCCAACTGCCAACTCTCTGTCTTAGCTTCCCAACATTCTAAACCGCCTCCAACTGTCACAGGGTTCTGGAATGTTCTGGAAGGTGCTAGTAGGTTCCAGTGGATGCTGGTGATGTCACAGGTGGCCACCATTTTGTGCTCCAGGCCCTCAGACAGAAGTTTCAGGGGTAGATAAAATGGCTCCCTGAATCCGCAGCAACACGAAAAAGTCTGGTGGTTCCCAAAAAGGAAAAATTCAAACAGGGTTTGAGGCAAAAGTGGGACAAAATAAATAATGATGAGGAGGGACCACCCAAAGGGCTGACAGATCTAACACACTTTGACTGGGGTAGGTCTGGAAATGCTTATGAAGGACACCTTTGCAGAACTGATTTCACTTTTCCCTAAAACTGCCTTTGTGTATTCTAACATATGCCACAGGCAGAAATGGAACTGGTCCGATCATTTTTGTCCACAGATTGAGAAAGCTAGGAAACATGTAAATAAATCTGTTTCTGCTTTTCTCCGAGACTACAGAATGGGGTCCATTTACAATACCAATCTGCGCTTTCATATGCAAGAGATGTATAGGAGAGATGGAGTACACTTTACTGATGAAGTCTTCCTCAACAACTTTAGACTCTGTATAGGTACTTACTTATAAGTACCAAAAACTCTGAATGAACACAACGGCTCTTTTTAGAGCCACTCAAGAAGAAAACACTTAACCTTGATCTTTATCTCCCAACAATTTATTATTTTTTTCCCTTGGATCCGCGAACCCAACGCGAGAGAATCCGTGCATCCAACGCGATACGATGCGCGCACGGTGCGCGCATTTCGCAGTTTTTTTTGTTTTAAAAGGAGGCCCCAGGGGGTCCTTCTGGGACCCCTAAGCACCTCTAGAGGGTCAGAGTATTTCCACTCTGCCCCCTTTATATGTTTTACACACTTATTCCCCTTGCTTCTTCAGCCTCGCTTCTACGGAGGCAGAAAATGGCCGCCAACAGTTCCTGGTTTCGAATGTAGACAGACACTCGACAGCCAATTAGCATTCAGCGCGCGATCGGGAGGGTGCGCGCTTGGTTCGTGGAGGGTGCGCTTACGGTGCGGGTAGGGTCCGCGGATCCTCCCCGGCCATAGATATTTATGTACTTTTAACTCTAATTTTCTCAGGAACTACTGAACGGATTCACACCATTTATGCAAAAGGCACGAGTCTGAACTGAGGACTACCTCTTTGCCAAATTTGGTGTCATTCCGTTCAGCGGTTCAGGCTGTAGCTGCGACAACAGATCCTATGGGAAATTGCATGGGGAAAACGCGTTTTGGGACCCCCCTTTTTTCTCAGCCCCCGCTTGACGAATCACCACAAAACTTTCAGGGTAGGAGCGGAGCGGAGCTGGCCAAAAGTTTGGACAATTTCGCGAGGATTCATCAACCGGCGCCAGACTTATTGGGAATAGAATGTTGCGGATTTCCTATGGAAAATAGGTCCTAACTATAACTATCTACTGGCGACTGCCAGTAGATAATATATATATATATATTATCTACTGGCGGTCGCCAGTAGATAGTTATAGTTAGGACCGTGTTTCCATAGGAAATCCGCAACATTCTATTTGGAATAACTTTGGCGCCGGTTGACGAATCCTCGCAAAATTTTCAAAATAGGTGGAGCGCTCCACTTCGCTCCTACCCTGAAAGTCTCGGGGTGATTCGTCAAGCGGGGGCCGAGAAAAAAGGGGGGTCCCAAAACACGTTTTCCCCATGCATTTTTCCATAGGGACCTTTAGTCCAAGGTACAGCCCGAACGGCTGAACAGAATTACTTGAAATTTGGCAGAGAGGTAGTCCTCTGGTCAGGGAAGTGCCTTTTGCAGGTCTGGTGTCAATCTGTTCAGTAGTTCCTGAGAAAATCAAAAGTAAAATCATATATATATGTGGGCGGAGCCTAACCACACATCTCATCCTGAGATCTGATTGGCTCTCAGCACTACATCCACGAAGTGTTGGCAGCCATCTTGGGACCAATATACATGATAGCACCTCATTAAAAAGGATTGCAGTTAATAGAAGGTTTTAAGACTTTAGTTACATTATACATCATTTGTTGATGGTACCATACTCATTTTAGGAATTGTGGTATGTTCTAAGGTGATTTCGCCATGTGAAAAAGCCTTCTGCTGGGATATCATGATTGAGAGAAAAATATTTTCTCATGCTTTTCCCACAGAGGTTTGGAAGGTGATCTATAAGCTAAACTGAGAGCATATTTTCTGTAAATTCACATTATCTTTCTCAGTCATGTGAGAATGAAGTCTGACATTCTCAGTAAAACATGTACATCCAACAAGGGCAGAGACTGTCAGTTGATTCCTTTATGTTCTACTGCAGCTTCCCAGAGTGTTCCAAAGAACAACTAGAGCGCTAACAGTCCTACTTATGATAAACGTATGGCACACCTGAAGCCATCTTGCTTGGATTAAAGTAGTAACTCTTAAAACATTTAATTTAAAAAGGAACAAAATGAGGGGGTTCATTTTTCCATAAAAAGTATGATTAGTGCTGCAGAAAGAAAAATTAGGGCACATTTTGAGTGACTTCTCAAATCCTCTTCTATTTCATTAAACAATTCTGACATGCAGACTGAAACATGCACTTTCAATACCAGCAGCAGTTTTCCCTGGTGAGCAGTAGCTTTACTACAGTGATCTAATGAGCAAAAAGAGTGCTAACATTCTGAATTTATGGCAAATGTGTGACACATCTGAATGCCTTCTTGATGGAATCAAAGTAAAAAACTGAAAGTATTTCCTACTGAGGAGACTGCAGTAAATGAGGAAATTAGGAAACTTCATAACAAATAAGTCTCCCAAGATGGCCACCAGAGACAAAAGAGCCCAAATGTAGCCCAAATATCACCCAGATGTAGCCCAAGTATAGCCCAATGACAGAATGTCCCAGAGTGTTCTTAAAAACAACTAGAGTGCTTACTGTCTTCATTATGACAAAAGTATGGCACACCTGAAGCCATCTTGATTGGAATAAACTGGTAACACTTAAAACATTTAATTTAAAAAGGAACACAATGAGGGGGTTCATTTTGCCATAGAAATTATGATTAATGCTGAAGAAAGAAAATGAGGGCACATTTTGAGTGACTTCTCAACTCCTCTTCTATTTCATTAAAAAATTCTGACATGCAGACTGAAACATGCACTTTTAATACCAGGAGCAGACTTCCATGGTGAACAGTAGTTTTACTACAGTGATCTAATGAGCAACTAGAGTGCTAACATTCAGAATTTATGGCAAATGTGTGACATATCTGAATACCTTCATGATGGAATCAAAGTAAAAAACTGAAAGCATTTCCTACTGAGGAGACTGCAGTACATGAGGAAATTAGGAAACTTCATAACAAATAAATCTCCCAAAATGGCCACCGGAGACAAAAGAGCCCAAATGTAGCCCAAAATCACCCAGATGTAGCCCAAATATAGCCCAATGACAGAAGTGTGCAAAACACTTATTATTTTGTGTTTTTGCAGTGTTATATAGTGCAGACTTGTCAGGTATTGGAGTGCTTTACATGAGCATTGGTTACATCACACAAGAACAAATTCATTTTGGTTTGTAGACATGGGGAGACTAAGTGATTTGACCAGAATCATAGAATGTTGAGCTGAAGCAGAAACTCCAACCTGGTCCCCAGTTGCAAAGTCTGCAGTTCTGGAAGTAACACCACATCCTCTCCCCTAAGTGCAACATTTAATCAAGTGGTCAACTGGATAAAAAAACATAAAGATAACAAATAATTTAAAAGTGCTTTGTCGCTATTTGAAAACTCAGAAAATATGTCCTTATTTTAGTCTTTTAGAGCACTAACCATAATTGTGATGCCAATAAGACCCTCTCATATATGTAATTTCTAAAGGAAATGCTCTAGGTATTACAGTTTTGATTACATCAAGATGACGTCAGGCGTTCCATACTTTTGTAATAAATATAGAATGTTAGCAATCTAGTTGTTCATTAGGATACTGCCAGGGGCACGGACTCTGAAAATTGAAGGCAGGTAGGAGGGTGCAAAGGCAACAATTTAACCACAATGAGCAGGCAGGAAGGGCCGTGGCAGCACAACAGACTATGGAGGGCAGTGGAAAAGGGGGCAGGGGCAACAAACCAACAATACAGGACTTGCAAGAGAGGCTGTGGCAATGTAATAGACCATTGTGGGCAGAAGGAAGAGGCAATGGTAGTACAACCATACATGCCAACAGACGCGATTCAGCCAGGAAACGTCCAATGTTTTAAAGCTCAAATGGGCTTTATTTGATCTGTCTCCTGTCTACAATCTCCTCTTTTTCAATGTAACTCAAAGGGGAAAATCAATACCCCAGCTTTTTTTCAAAATCTCCCTCTTACCAAGTTCAAAATGGTCGCAAGTATGGTACATTGGATCATGGAAGGAAATGGGGTAGGGACATGGACTTGGATAACAGAGGACAGGAGGGACATGGAGAGGTGCACCAAACTGACCCTGCAGGGCAGGCATCAGGGTTTGCAGCAGCACAATACACCACACAGGGCATGCGGGATGGGAGTGCAGCACAACAATCCATAGAAAGCAAGAGGGAGGGGACAGGACCATGCACATGGACAACAGAGAACAGAGGGGCAAGAGGCAATGGTAGCTAGCTGACCATAATGGACAGACAGGAGAGAAAGCTGCAGCATCACAGACCATAAAGGGCAGGAGGGACGGATCAGGGGCATTACAATGGAACAGACACGCCAGGAGGGAGGGAGTAGGGGTCTGCACATGTAAACAGAGGGCTGGGGGCAAGGGGGCAGGGCAGGAGCAGCAACATAGCCATGAAGGTCAGGCAGGATGGGCACTAGGAGCAAGACACACCATGAAGAGCAACAGTGAGACTGTGATGGCATACACACAGACCATGGAGGGAAGGTGGGAGGGGGTCAGGGGCAGCTAACTGACCACACAGGGAAGGTGGGAGGGGCCATGGCAGCACAGAAGACCATGCATGGCAAGTGGGAGGGTTAGTGGCAGCACAATGGCTATGATGGGCAAGAAGGAGGGTGCAGGGGCATGCACAAAGGACGATGGAGGATAGAAGGGAGGGTCAGGACCTGTGCACAGACAAGAAAGTTCAGGGGAAAGGGGCCTCACAACAGACCGCACGGGGCAGGCAGGAGGGGCAGTTGCAGCACAACAGACCAGGGAGGGCAGAAGGGTGTGGCAGTACAATGGACCATGTGGACAGGGGGAAGAGGATAGGGGCATGGCATGTGGACAGGCAGGGTGGAGGTGGCAGGGACAGGTTACAGTCATCTGACAATGCTAGGCAGGTGGGAGGGGAGTGGCAGCTCAACAGAACACTCAGAGTAGATAGGAGTGGCAGGTCCATGGAACATGGTGGGCAAAAAGGATGGAGCAGGGGCATGCACAAAGACATCGGAGGGCAGGGGGAAGGAGAATAGGGGCAGCAAGCTAAGCACAGAGTTTAAGCAGGAGGTCAATGATGGGGCATAGAATTGGGCAATGGAGGGCCGGAGGAGTGGACTGGTACATCATACTAAATTGAGGGCAGTGGCAGCACATCAGACCATGCATGGCAGGAGGGAGGAGGCTAGTCCATGGATTCACACAACAGAGGATAGGGAGGCGGGGGATGGGGCAGCAAGCTAACTGCTCAGAGAAGGCGGCTATTAGGAACTTTATTGTTTTTAAAACGTGTGTCTGTACTTAAAATATGAACAAGTATGCAGCATAATCTCACTTTTATTCAGGAAGAAGAGGACGTTTGTGACTGTGACTCCGGGCTCACTTGGCAGAAACACCCCCTGACCCTCCACCCCCTATCGCAAAATGTAATGCCCGTGAAAAGGGTAGGTGAACACAGTGTTATATAGAACATAGTCCTGAGAGCACGATTTTAAATGAAAACTAGATATAGTGTATGGTATAAACTATGCACCAAAAAGTGTGATATAAGATTAACCGGGCGTGAAATATAATATGCAATACATTGTGCGCAATGACAGATTCATTGGAGAGCACGAGATAACACAGGCACTAGCGCGTGCTATGCGATATGCGCCTTGGAGTGTAATATGCACAGGGCAGTGTTGTGTAACCTAACTAGTCTCTAAAGTTGTAATATAAAATATGTGCTGGGGAGTGTAACGTTGCATATGCACTGTGACAAAGATATGGGTCCCAGATTGTAATATGTATGGCATAGCACTGTGCGTTATAACATAGGCATCGAGGAAGGCACGTTAGATGGGGCAATATAACCCGTGCGAAGACAAGTGTGGCATGACATATTCACGGGGTGGTGTCACAGTGCACATGGGCTAGAGAGTGTCATAGTATATGCACTAGCTAGTGGAATACAACACAGAGGTGTGTGGCACTCAGTAGGCAATGGTGGGTGTAACACAGCATTGGGCTCTGCCAGGAGCGCGCTGTGACTCTCAAGTGATGTTCGTCCCCTTTCCAGAGAGTAAAATAAAAAGTATTACACATCCGGCAGTGGATGTGTGTTTTATTAATCGTGAGGGGGGTTTCTTGCATAGTTTTGGTCGAATTTTTGTCGAATCCCCTTTGAATGGCTTGGTGTGCATGTGTATTAAATGTGCCCGTCAATAGCTACCCATGTTTGTATAAATAAACGACAAGGGTGTCTACCGGGATTAGGCACGTTAGGGCATCAGACATGTCAGAGCTTCACTAGTGGTGTAAATACATTCCACGTGGATTCATTGTATGCATAGTCGCCTTTTAATGAATATCACGCAAATCGTCATGGTGATAGGTACGTACGGTTTGTCCAGCATGTCCTAGGTGTGTCTATAAATATATATTTTTTTAAAATAATAAAAAACAGTGGCCGGCCCTGGGGATTGGGGTCAAAAAAATATAATTAGAAGACAGGCCCTGGGGGATGGGGTCATCAGGGCCAATAAATTAGAATAAGAAGGGGAACCACACAGCCCCCATTCTTAAAAAATTAAAATAAATAAAAGACTGGCATCGTGCCGGAGGCGACGCCCCCTCCTTGCAGCACTCTGCAAACGCGCCCCCTGGCGAGTTGTAAGTTGGGGACTTAATTCCTCTTCAATACTGAGGGTCCATGAGGGCCAACTAGCCCAACAGGCATCTCCAGTATGCGCCAGGGAGCTGCGCTGCAGACAGGTGTTCTGAGGCCAAGCCCCTTTTTACACCTCTCTGCAACGCAGCTCTGTGGCGCTTACTGGAGGTACCTAGTGGTCTAGTTTGACCCTAGGGACCCTTAGGATTCAAGGGGACTTAATCTCTCAACTTAGAACAGCCACAGGGCGCGTTTACACAGTGGTGAAGGGAGGGGACGGGGTCTGAGGTGACGTGTGCAAACACGCACTATGGCACGTTTTAAATTGGGGATATAATTTCCCTTCAATACTGAGGGCCCCTGGGGGCTAACTAGCTCACCAAGTGCTTCCAGTAAGCGCCACTGAGCTGCATTGCAGAGAGGTGGTCCAGGCCATGCCACTTTTTACACCTCTCTGCAACGCAGCTCTGTGGCACTTACTGGAGGTACCTAGTGGGCTAGTTGGACCCTAGGGACCCTCAGGATTCAAATGAACTTAATCTCCCAACTAAAAATGGACACAGGGCGTGTTTACACAGTGGTGAAGGGAGGGGACGGGGCCTGAGTTAACGTGTGCAAAAACGCCCTGTGGCCTGTTTTAAGAGGTAGTTTTAATCCCCCTGCCCTATTATATACTTGGGGTTTACAGAGGAGGTCATGCTAATCACAGGGGGACCCCAACGCATAATGTTCCCTAGTGTATGTAGGTGTTTTCACTGTATTCTAAGTGTCTTTTAACATAGCACTGGCTCTAGGACTGGTTAGTCAGACTCAGTTACCACCAGTATCCGTCTGAAAAAGTTGAGGGTACAGGATGATTTTGCAACAAGGCTTCTTTCTGCTCTTCTTTTTGTTCTTTCTGCACGTTATCCTTCTCCCTGCACTTTTCTTCGTCTTTGAGGACTTCTGTTGCTTCTTTCTGCACTTCTTTTTTTTCTTTCTGTGCATTTTTTCTTCTTTCTTCACATGTCCTATCTCTGTAGGCATAGTTAGAAATTAGCATTTAAAAAACCTTTGAAATTCACAGAAAAAACCATAGGTTTCAGGCACGTTATAGTTAGGAATTAGCATTTAAAAAAACCTCAGAAATTCACTGAAAAAACCATAGGTTTCAGGGGTGTTATAGTTAGCTGGACTTTTCACTTGTACAAAACCATTGAAATTCCCCCGTTATAGTTAGTTCAGCTAACTATAACTCGCGCGCCCGCAATGCACTGCTGATGACGTCACATATTACATCACTCATGACATGGTCAGTGACATCACTCATGACATCACTGATGACATCTCAAATGACATCACTGATGACATCATCCTTGTGATAGAGTGGCAGACCTCCTCTCACCCTAATATAACTTTTGATACACACATTCAAAAATAGAGACTACATTTTTCAAAACAATGGACATACCAATACCAGTTACAACAACCTCTTCAGTAATTCTAAGATCCACATACACATCCACTCATTCACCAACAGTCCTATAGTCACTCATACATGTACTCACTCATCATATGTACTCATACACCTATACATCCTGTTACACAATGCCACTCATCCATAGAGTTACTCACACACATAGTCACTCATGCTAATAAAGAATCACACATACATTTACTTGCATATACAGTTATACACACACCACCACACTTACTTCTACGGAAACTTAAACATACTTAGTCTTTTAAACAATCACTTATAGAAACACATACTTATTCATACAGGAACTCTTTCAATCTGTCACTCTCACATATACTCACTTATATACACCAATAGTCACATATACTAGTTTAAAACATATGTAGTTACTCATAAAGACACTATTGAGACAGTCATTCACTCACTAACACACCCATACACACACTCATCCACCCATACAGTCCTGCACACATGCTGTCTTCAACACATACAAACAGTGAGTCACTCATTCATGCAACTATGCACTACGTAATACCCCCACCGAACCATGCAGACACTCAGACTGATACTCAAAAAACCAACTAATAACCTATATAGACATCCATGTAGCTACTCACCAACCCATGCAGCCACTTATACACAAAGTGAGAGACTGATACAGATATTTACATATTTAAACATTACTCACTTAGCCATGTATTCACTATGATACACTTAATCAGTCAGTTACACAATCAATTTTTCAAAAACAAATCATCCATTTAGACACTTATATACCTATTTATTCTTCCATCGACCTTGAGATATACATATATAAAATATATTTAATTTTCAGAAAAACACACATTCACTGGATGATGTCATCAGTGATGTCATGAGTGATGTCATTTGAGATGTCATCAGTGATGTCATGAGTGATGTCACTGACCATGTCATGAGTGATGTAATATGTGACGTCATCAGCAGTGCATTGCGGGCGCGCGAGTTATAGTTAGCTGAACTAACTATAACGGGGGAATTTCAATGGTTTTGTACAAGTGAAAAGTCCAGCTAACTATAACACCCCTGAAACCTATGGTTTTTTCAGTGAATATATATATATATATATATATATATATATATATATATTCATCCTGCAAAGCTATAAAAGGAAAATTGAAAGGGTATGGTTGCGCCTCTAAATTCTGAATTAATATGTGTAATGTATTTTTGGTTTTAGGCAGAGCAGGAGAATGTCAGTTTCAAACATAGCTGTGTAAATGTGTGCCTAAATTGGCACACATTTACAAGGCTATGTTTACATAGCATTACCTATTAGAGGACCTACCCCCTTGAACATCCCTGCCCTCTTCCCCAGTCTGTCTCCACTCTGCTGGCCGCATGCAGCTAACCTCCTGTGGTATCTAAGTGATGACGCCTCTGTGATGTCAGGGGTGGAACATGGAACATTGAGGCTGGAGAATCGGGGGGAGAGGAGAAAGGCAGTTGGTAAGAGAGGTTGGCTGAGGTCATTATCCTGTTCTTAATTTGTGATGAAATTAAACTCTCTTTTAACCAAATCCATTGGTAACACCTACTTCACACCTCCTCCTGCGCTGCTTGAAATAAAGGATAAATTACCTAAGTTATTTCAGACTTTGAAGGTGCTGAGCAAATCTTTTAATTCACCATTCCAGGATGAGTTGACATTTATCCCAAAAACCGGAACAGATACTCAAAATTAAGAAAAGCGTTGGGATGCCAGGATAGTACTCAGAAAACCGGGACTGTCTGTGGAAATTTAGGATGCCGGGTCACCCTAGCCATGACACCATCTTGAATTCTCTGCACAACCTGCCTATGTAACCTGGGAGCTTCGCTGTTGGAAGATACATTTATTCAATATAGGGCCCAGAAGCCCCCTCAAACCACCATGAGTTTTGAGTGCTAAAGTCCTGCATCATAGAAAAGGCCCATCTAATATTCTAGGTACTGACGTTTCTGGCTGTATCACACACCTTGTTTTCACAAAGGGAGAGCGAGAGAAAATCCCAGTTGCATTCTCCCAGAAATCTTCCATACACAATAGGGCAATTGGGCAAAGAGGAACAAACAAAATGAGGAAAAAAACCTTTAGAGTTCCACTGAGACATCCAAAGATTTTGAAATAGATGCCTCACCCACTAATTAGAGGCATGCTTCATCATCGCCATCTGTCCACACCTTGTAGACAGGTACCATCAGGGCAGACTCTACTAAACTTGGGAGTTCCTATATAAAGTATTTGTCTGGATAAAGCAGGGATCCAGGAATGTGAAAATGTTAATAATGCCTTGCAGTATACCCCAAAAGAATTCTTTTTTATTTGTAGGGTATACGGTGGACATGAATAAAAACAAGTACAGGGCTTTAATTGAGCATTAGTGTCTCAATTGTCCCTGATTTTTTCTAACATGTTTTGGCCCTCGCCAAGAGCCCTTCTGGATCTGGGCCTGATGAGTACAGGCCCCAGCTAGGCCCGCAGGACACAAGGGTTCGCTCTCCTGTAAAGAAGCCTATAAGGAAGTTGGCACGGAAACTGCAAAGTACAAAGACACGGTTTATTAACCCTTAAGGGTGGTCCTACAATCCATACAATACCCTTCAGTATTGCATAGAGTAGCACAAAGAACTTGCATACATGGTCCCCTTTTATACACAACAGAGGGGCTCATAAGTGGGAGGATACGACATGAGACGAGAAATGTTACCTTTTATGGACATTTGCAATACAAGATCGATATGTGGGCGGAGCTGACATACTCCTTAAGCCCGCGAAAACATGGTCAAGCAAGGACTAACTGATAACAGATGTGGTCAAGTCTGGGCATGCGCCAGACGGACAAAGAAACTATTTATAGACTGTTACTAGGCAGATTACAAGAGCAACTAACACAAAGATAAGACTCTTCTCGTGCTGAGCACGTGGAGACATGACAATACAAAATGGAGTCCAGACTTCAGTCAACATAACAAAAGGAACATGTGTAAGGAAGGAGAATTCATGTCTTTAGTAAATGCTTAATCACATCGAAGTTGCAATTTACAACAGACGACCCTTTCAGCATTTACTGAAGACATCCGGCTTGTTAGAATAATCATCATATATATCGATTATCATCATTTCTTCTACTTCCTTAGCTAAACGTTTCTGATAAGTGACATTGGCAATAGCTTTCTTATCGGGGATACAAAATGATACACATACGGAACAGAGCAAGGGACCACATTGAACACAGATACAACAAGAAAACAGAACTGCTATAATTATGCAGAGGCCAGTCAAAACCTTCCAACCCCAAGCAGTGATCAATGCCCAAAACCATCCAGAAAAGGACCAAGTGCCGTTTTCTGTATGGATTTCAGCTGCAATTTTATGCAACCTATTGATTGCATTATAGACTGAAGGTGTGTGATCAGGAATAAACACACAGCAACTACTTCCGATAATTTTACAAGCTCCACCTCGATCAGCTAACATAACATCTAACACCATACGATTCTGCAATGCAACAATTCTGGTAATCTGTAATTCTTCCGTAAGATTCCCAAGAGCAGCAGCGGTTTGGTTTGTCACAGCCTCTACCACTCGTGTTAATCTTCGAACCTTCCTACTATTTAGGGCAGCTCCAACGAAGAAGAACAATCCTAGATTGAAGTCGATATACTGCTGTAAACTGGTGTCAGTCTGATCCACATCATCAACTGATAAAGTACGTTTATACCTATTTACAGTCACATTATTTAACAACTTTAAATCCTTATGATAGGATGCAGGTGCCAGAAATACAGGAGGTAACAAAAATGATACATAGCATACTCCAGACCAACCGGCTGGCAAACGGTAATAACCTTTAGTTCCACACACAAAATACGTATTATGGGATGCTAAGAAAGTACTGTTATTCAATCCATCGATGTTTAATATGGTAATACAATCACTAACACCAACAGGAATGTAACCCACACTTTGGACACACAGATCCGCTTGAGCTTGTGCCACTTGAATCACAAATCTGTCTTTTCCCACAGTGTCTCTGGTGTTCGTGAAAACATATGGAATCGATTCATTGTCTGGTCGATACTCTTCCCATTCCCAAATTGTCCCATTCGCTTGCGGATATCCATCTTTATCCTGATGACATTCTTTATTGAGTCTGAAGAGTAATCGTCCCACTGTGGGTTTCCGAGTGGCAAAAAGCAAAGTGTACCATGCTCTACAAGAGCCATTATGAGAGAAAGGAAGAGGTATGAATGGCGTTCCTCCCTTCTTCTGATGAGCTGGCATCATACCACATATCCAACAGTTCGTAGCATTGGTGGCAACATGGGTATGATGTAACATCTGGATGAAAGTGTTATTCAAATAGGACTGACGATGCTTCAATTCTTGATACGGAAGGGTATAGAAATAGTGCTCCGCAGGCACTGGAGTGGTCAACACAAGCAACTCTCGGGCAGGAGTCACATTCTCCACAAACCATGTGGTTATCCCAACAATAGCTACTGTGAGCATAAAACCTATTGCACAAAGGATCTTCTTTTTCTCCATGTCAAAATAGAAAATCAATATCTTCCTGAAACTAAAGGTTTGTCAGAACTCTTCCCCTTGGGCAGCGGTCGATTTCTTCACCAACGGGCCAAGACGGGTGTCACTACACTAATGCAGGGCTGATCCCCCCCCCTTGCCTCACTGGCTCTCCGTTTCACTAACCCAAGGGCCGTTCTGACAACATGTCCCAATACTGAAGGATTCACTTTCTTGGCCTCAGATGATATCGCCTTCCTCCAGGAGTCGCGTGGTCCGGAAAGAGCTCCTCAGCGTCGTTCGGTTCCACAGCACGGCCTTTCTCTGTGGTCAGAATCTCTCGTTGATCGGTCAGTACAGCGGGCTCCACCAATCCGGGCGGTACTTTGCGGCAGTGCAGGGAATGGATCCAATTCTTTCTGTTGGAAACTCGCACAGCCGTCCTTGTTGCCAGTAAGACTTGCTCAGGGCCAACCCATCTCGGCTCCAGGCTGTTCGTCCTGTCGAAGATTTTCAACATGACATAGTCTCCAGGCCGGAGACTATGTCCTTCGCCGGTGGACCGATCAGGGATCGCCTCCCGGACCTGTTGATGAATGGAAACCAAGTTATCCGTTAACTGTGCCAGATAATCATTCATCATTACACAAGGTACATCATACACAGTCTTAGGTTTTGGTGGACCCCAAATATTCATTGGACGTCCAAAGACAATCTCATACGGTGTAAGACCAATTCGAGAGTGCGGTACCGATCTAATTGACAACAATGCCAGCGGTAAAGCATCTGGCCAAGTCAAAGACGTTGAAGCTTGAATTTTAGCGATCTTGAGCTTCAGTGTACCATTATACTTCTTGACTAGTCCTGCAGATTGAGGGTGGAATACTGCATGGAACTTCTGGGTGATGCCTAGACCCTTCAGAACATACTTTATAACATCCGCTATAAAGTGGGGCCCGTTATCACTCCAGAGAAGTCTACAAACGCCATATCGAGGGAAGAACTCCTTCAACAGCATCTTAGCGGTAGTCATTGCAGTATTGTCTTTCGTAGGGTAGGCCTCAACCCATTTGCTAAAGGCACACACCACTACTAGAACATACTTCAAATTGTTACAACGCTCGAGCTGAATGTAATCCATCTGTAAAACCTCAAAGGGTGCAGTAGGCGTTACGAACCCTCCTGCTGGGGTCCGAGTCCCCTTTCCTGGGTTGTACCTCAGGCAGATCATACAGGTCTGCACCACTCTCTTTGCCGTGCTAGCAATCTCTGGATGCTCCCAGACTTGGGTAAGCAATTTTACAATTGCGGAAGCTCCAACATGTGCTAGCCCATGTGCCATCTGAACCATAGGTTGTACAAAAGCTGTGGGTAATTTCCATCGATCCATCTGCTTATTTCTCCAGCAACCCTCATCATCCAATTCTCCCTCACTGGACCATTGCTCCCGTTCTTTATCAGAAGCGGTCCTCTGTATTTCTCGCACTTCTTCCTTCGCATCATGCCATCTTTCTACTTGTGACTTCACTACATACATGGCAGTAGCACCGGGCTGCATCGCAGTCTCCCGCGCCACCCGGTCTGCTAACGCATTCCCTTCTCCAACTTTATCGACTACTTTCCTATGGGCGCTACATTTAACGATGGCAATTCTCTTCGGATATGTCAATGCAGTTAAAAGATTATGAACTAACTCCCCATGCATTATTTGTACTCCATGCGACGTTAAGAACCCTCTTTCCTTCCAGAGCAGGCCGAAATCGTGCGCTACTCCGAAGGCATAGCGGCTATCTGTATAAACATTCACACACAATCCTGTACTGAGCTCACATGCTCGTGTTAATGCTATCAGTTCCGCTGCTTGAGCTGATTTCTGTGGTATGCGTGCTGTCTCCACTATTGTTTGCAATGTGGTAATCGCATACGCTGCCGAAGTCGTACCATCTGGTAGCTTCAGGCATGACCCGTCCACCCACAGTTCTCCATCTACATCTGAAAAGGGCGTATCCTGGAGATCAATACGACCCTTTGTTTGTTCCTCGGTCATAAGGATACAATCATGTGCTTCTCGTGCCTCAGACCGAGTCTCGGGGTATGGCAACAATGTGGCAGGATTCAACGTCACGCACCTCTTCAACGTGATATGAGGAGCCAAAAGCGTCAGCTCATATCCCGTTAAACGGGCACTGGTCAAATGCTGCGTCCTTGTCTGATTAAGCAGGGCATCAACAGCATGGGGGACTAATACCAACAGCTTATGGGATAACACAATTCCCTCGCTCTGGCGTATTGACACAGCTGTCGCCGCAACCGAGCGAAAACAACCAGGCAATGCTCGAGCAACAGGATCAAGTACAGCCGAAAAATATGCACAAGGGCGCTGCTTATCGCCGTGCATCTGCACTAAAACTGATAATGCACATCCATCTTTCTCATGCACATACAGCGAAAAAGGCTTGGTATAATCGGGAGTCCCTAACACTGGTGCTGAACAGAGGGCCTGTCGCAGTTTCTGAAAGGCAGTGTCACACTCATTCGTCCAGGGGAGCGGGATAGGTGTATCTTTTGTCAAAAGGGCTAACAATGGCTTGGCTATGTACGAAAACCCTAATATCCACTGCCTGCAAAAAGAGACAAGACCCAAAAATGCGCGCACGTCCTTCTGCGTGGACGGCGTCGGCGTATCCAGAATCACTTGGACACGATCTGGTGTGAGTGCACGTCCCTCCTTAGACAAAAGGTGACCTAGATAAGTCACCTTTGGTCTACAGAATTGCAACTTTTTCCTAGAGACCTTGTGATTGTGGGATGCCAAAAAGGAAAGCAAAGACAACGTACTCGTTTCACACAACTCGGGGGTGTCAGCCGCCAGCAAGATGTCATCGACATATTGAATGAGGGCGACACCCTCGGGCAGAACAAAGGAGTCCAATTGTCTTTTCAAAGCTTGACTGTAGATGCTAGGGCTTTCCGTATAGCCCTGAGGAATTCTACAAAATCGGTAAGACCTATTATTTAAAGTGAAACCAAAAAGGTATCGACTATCGGGATGAATGGGAATCGAAAAGAAGGCATTTTTCAAATCAATAACTGAAAACGTGGTCGCCGTAGGCGGGACCAAAGTAAGCAACGTCGTGATATCCGAAACCACTGGGTACTGAGGTATCACGATCTTGTTTACTTCTCTCAAATCAATGATAAACCGATAGACTTTGGCATCCGTATCCTTTTTCAGAATGGGTAGAATCGGGCTATTACAAACATTATAGGGAACTTCTTCCACCACTCCCACCTTAATCAAATCCTGCACAATCTGTATAAGAGCCTCTTCCCCCTCCTGCGAAATACGATACTGGGGAAGGCGTGGTAACACCGCCCCCTCCTGGACAGTAATGTGAACAGGCGGAATCACCATCTGTCCCACATCAGTATCCGAGGTGGCCCACAGAGCACGGGGGAGGGCAGCTAACACAACATCTTCTGTGACCACACACATCCGTTCAGACAGGGGGTAATTGTCATTCAATATCACCCGCACTCCAGCAGGGGAACACCGGATCGTAGCTCTGAAGTGCTTCAGCATATCAAGGCCCATAATATTATCCGGCGTGTTCGGAGCTAACAAAAACGGACAGGGTGCAGAAAAGGAATTAACCTGAAATGTGAGGGGCTGCGAAAGAGGGCTTCGGGAGAGTGTTCCATCGAACCCTACCGATGTAACCATTAAGCCAGATGGGGGAGCCCTCGGAACCAATTGTTTAGACAGCGCACTACGAGTCGCTCCTGTGTCCACTAGAAACTGATCAGTGGAGCCCAAAACCTCAGCTGATACGTAAGGACCCTTCTGATCAACTGGCACCTCGACTGATTCCAACCCCCATCCAACGCATTCCTATGCATGCTGAGAATCATGGTACCCAGAACGGTCAATCCCCGACACTTGATACTGATTTTGTCGATCAAAAACATTTGACCTATCTCGTTGCTGCCCAGCAAGGTCAAAACGAGCGTGATCATTAGAATTCCCTCTAAAATTCGAGAAACCCCCTCTACCTCTCGGGCCGCCCTGAGTGTGTCCCTGACTGTGTCCCTGCCGTGAAGCATGCAACGCTGGGCATTCTCTGGCCCAGTGCCCCAATTGCTTACAATACGCACATTGATTCCTATTCAGATCAGATCGGCCCGAGGGAGGACCATAAAATCCTCCCCTACCTCTATTTACACCCCGTCGGGGCGGACCATATACCTGTGCTAACATCACCTTCGTTTTTAAATCCTTCGATTTCTTTTCCTCCTGCCCCTTCGCTTCTAGCTCCTGACGCTCATAGTACTGGGCTATAGTCAGGAGGGCTGTCGGGGTCGTAGTGGACCAAGAACTTTCACTCGCTTTGAGGCGAGCTGCAATTGCCGGTAATAGATTCGCCACATATTTGTCAGCAAAAAGGTGCCGACCCGTATCATCCGTAAGAGACTGGCCACTAAAATCATGGAACGTCTCCTCAAAGCGCGTAAAGAAATCTGCAACTGATTCATCGGCTTTCTGCTTACACGAGGCTAGCATATTCCAGTCAATCTTTTTAGGAGGAATGATGGTCTTCAACTTAGTCAGAATAGCAGCGGGGAGATCTAAGATAATCTGAGGTGGTTTCTGCGCTGGCTTTCTCTCCCTATCCTCATCCTCAAGTTCAGACCATCGAGCCTTAAAAGTGGCAACATCATCCACCTTCCGCACGGATCGCCACATATCCGGTGGTAGAATAAGCCCAAAGAACAAATCTATATCTGCTAAGGTCATAATACAAGAATTCAAGGCCCCCTCGACTTCTTCGTAAAAGGCCGCTGGATTCTTGCGGGGATCAGGCAACGCATTCTTTAATGCCATGACGTCAGTCCTATGCCAGGGAGTATAAACCCAATTATACACAAAATATCCCTTAGCATCGGCGGAGGTAATGTCCGAGCTAGTCCCCGCTCCTTTAGGAGGAACATACAAAGGCGCCGCTTCGCGCATTGGTTTAGCATGCACTGGATCGCTCTTATCTGATTGAGAGGTGGATGAATGGCCGCCTCCGGTACGCGAATCCGACCGCTTTTCCTCCTCAAGGTGTTGGCGCGCTTTCTCTTTAAGGTCTGCTGCCGCATCCCGCAACGCAAACAGTCGCCGAACCGCCTCAGGCGCCTTAGAGGGAGAGAAAACACCATTACGCAATGCTTTAGAATCTAATACCACATCAGCAGGTTCAAAGACACTGGAATATTTCCGAAAGGCGGCAATCACTTCATCAGAAAAGTGTCCCAAGAAATACACCCTTTCTCTATCCTGCCACGACTCCCAAGAAGCCAACAGTTCATCAAGGGATAACTTGCCCTTACATGCACGATAGGAAAACTGTCAAAGCTCACCCATTCGCTCGGCCGATAACATGGACCGCGTGTCTACCTTACTTGAACCCGATCCAGAATCTTGTGGCCTCGGGGCAGACGCGCCAACATAAGGAGGCGGAGAACGATCTAATAAATAAAAATCATCGTCATGATTATCAAGGACAGGATAAAGTGGCTGACGGACAGCATATTGACCCGAGACTTGTAACCTATGTTCTTTCTCTTGTTTCTCCGTCTGTTCTCTTTCCTCCCGACGCTTTGCTTCCTGCGCTCTCACATGATCATTCTTTCGTTGCTCTTTGTCAAACAGCGCTTTCTCGCGTTTCTCTCGCTCACGCACTTCCTTCACCCATAGTCGCACACATTCAAACATGTCTTGACGCGCACGCCGTTTACACATACACTGTTCCACATACTCAATCTTACGTATATCAAACGACCCATACAACGGCCACCGTAACTCAGGATCCTTCTTGGTATATTTCCTCCATACTGTGCTGTACATTATGGAGGAAAGACCATGCTTCACATACATATCCCTATTAGGAGTCCCCTCTGGGGGAGCTGGAGCAGATTCCTCGAGGTTTAACCGGTTTCCAAAGCAGCAGCACCACTTACGGAGTGCGCTAAAAGCAGGCATGCTCAAAAATAATGCAGAATATGCAGTATTATCAAAAAAAATGGCACTTAAACGTTGTGCTGTTCAAAGTTACACAGTTCCGGAGAAATATCTCCACATTACCTGCCTATATGTGTTGCAACGCATATATTCTCACAATAATCAATACAAGATATGACCGGTCATCACAAATCAAACTCAAATAGCCAACCCAGGCTTCAAAAACTCGGAGCAAGTACCGTACAACGGTTCTTACCAATCAAGAGTCCAGATTCCAACTGCCAAGCTCCGAAATTCGCCCAAACGGCTGTCACGGCAGAACCGACAGAAGAGGTCTCAGTCGAGGACCGGCGCCACCCAGATGGTCAGCTCGGAAGGGAATGAAGAAAAACCTCGGGATGCCAGGACTAAAGTGCCTCTGGCAGTGATCACATCCCCGGCCAAATTCCTCACCTTCGTCGCGACCAATCCTTCGAGCATCCGAGTCGCCGATGAGCCCCACGTGACGGGCGCCAATTGATGAGTACAGGCCCCAGCTAGGCCCGCAGGACACAAGGGTTCGCTCTCCTGTAAAGAAGCCTATAAGGAAGTTGGCACGGAAACTGCAAAGTACAAAGACACGGTTTATTAACCCTTAAGGGTGGTCCTACAATCCATACAATACCCTTCAGTATTGCATAGAGTAGCACAAAGAACTTGCATACATGGTCCCCTTTTATACACAACAGAGGGGCTCATAAGTGGGAGGATACGACATGAGACGAGAAATGTTACCTTTTATGGACATTTGCAATACAAGATCGATATGTGGGCGGAGCTGACATACTCCTTAAGCCCGCGAAAACATGGTCAAGCAAGGACTAACTGATAACAGATGTGGTCAAGTCTGGGCATGCGCCAGACGGACAAAGAAACTATTTATAGACTGTTACTAGGCAGATTACAAGAGCAACTAACACAAAGATAAGACTCTTCTCGTGCTGAGCACGTGGAGACATGACAATACAAAATGGAGTCCAGACTTCAGTCAACATAACAAAAGGAACATGTGTAAGGAAGGAGAATTCATGTCTTTAGTAAATGCTTAATCACATCGAAGTTGCAATTTACAACAGGCCCTTCGTCAGAGCTGTATGTCTGTCCCTGCCTACCTATACATACACTCCTTGCACATTTATGAGGCCTAAGGTTCTCCCCTGAAAATTAAACTTCGAATTCAAAAGTACCTATAAATAAATAAATGGGGAAATGGAAATAAAGTTAGACATTAATCAAAAGTGGTTTTTTGAAGTCACAAGTGTTTGTTTTACAGGAGGACACTTGGTGCCCAATGAAACAACCATTGTTGAACAAGCATTACCTAAAAATGCAACATGTGCCCATCAGAACCCACTTAATCCTTAGGAGTACGAGCAATTATTTATACAGGTAGTGAAAGATGAAATTAAAGGGAAAAGTGGCTCCAGCTGTAAGATGGCGACACAGATCTAATGTGGCATGCTCATATGCCATAAAGTGCAACATAGCAAACCAGCTGTAAAGTGCCCACATGTGCGTGCACATGCACAAACTCATTTGTGAGTCATACGTCCAATACTCAGACACCTTACCCTATTATAGGGTGGCTCAGGAATCATGCATGTCTGGAGGGAGTTGCTTTCCTGTTGTCAAACACTTACAAGAGGCATAAAGTGTTGTGAAAATCCAGGTACTGGTATTGTCTAATTACTCAAGTAAAAAGTCACACAAAATAATTTTGATGAATTGTAAGCTCACTTCAGAAGCGTCTGAGGCTCTATTTCACTGCCAAATGGTGCCATGAGTGATTAAAAAAGGGTGCTATGATGGATTAACGAACACCCTTCTGAAGTTGAACAGTTTAATAATATTGTACACCCATTGGCCTCCTTCTGAGTTTGAGAAGTTTAATTTTCAGGTGAGTGCCTCATGCCTCATAAATGTGCATGGAGTGCATGTATATGTGGGCAGGGATAGTTCATACAGCCCTGGTGAAGGGCCCACGACCAGTAGGGGCTCTTGGCGAGGACTGAAACAATGTTGGTAAAAATCAGGGGCAATTGAGACACTAATGCTCATGTCCACAAATAAAATGGAATTATTTTGGGGATATAATGGCAACTCCAAAAATTAATGAAATTGAACTGAAACAGCTGTGTTTGACCTTCAGGTGTTCTGTTGGTGTATTACTGTTTGCACTGTGGGGTTGGTCTGCATTCTAGCTTCAATCCAATCGACAGTGAAAGGCATTCTGACAGTTTGCTTCCTCATTTCTTAGTTGGGTTGGACAAATGTTGACGCTATGCTTCCAGATAAAGTGCATATGAAGGATTGGGGACGGTGCTAAACCTCAACTCTGTATGAGGTAATGTGTCCCTTTACTGCACCCAAACACAAATTCAAGATTTATTAAAATAATTCTGGTTGCAATACAGAAGGCAAAAAGTAGGAATTAGTAAAATGCATATTAAATGGGTATAAGGAACTAGCATATGGCTCAATCAAATGAAGCAGTAAATGACATGTAGTCAAGGCAAACATTTTCATAGTCCACAGCATCAGAAAAACAAACAAGGGTTCTGCCTCTAAAGTTGGGGAATCAGAAGACTGGCCCACCTCTAGATTTCACTATTTATAAGGACAAGTTCATTAATGTAAAGTGCCCAAGGTTAGCAAAGTTTAACAAGTCAAATTTCAGAATGATAAAACACCACCTATTGCTTCCATTCTAGCACAAGGCCCTAACTAAATATTAATGTGCCCTATTCTAATATAATGTTATCAGTTGTGGCAGTACAAACTAGATTAAAAAATAATGGAAGTCACACAAGTAAACAGCTATTGGCAGTAAAAGCCTTGAATGTTACAAAGGCTTTCCCCGTGATTCTTCAAAAACAGCATTTGAAAACAAAGCATTACAAAAAGGAACATTTTAGTTACATTTGGTGAACAGAGAAATGAAAAGAAGCATTATCATGACTGTGTTGAAAATACAAATGGACTTGAGGCCTAGTTCGAGCCCAGTCATGTCAAGCACAGAAAAATACAGTTCTATTAAGTGCTGTGCTGCTGTTTTAGTGCAGAAATGTTTAAATGGAAAACACACATTTGAATTAAATTGAAACAAGCGATGACACAAACAACAGTTGTCTCACCCATTGGTTTGCTGACTTCATCAACCAACCACTGGGTTTGGTTATTACTGAAGGTAAAATGGGGTATCATGTTATTAAGTCATTAGAACTCCCCCACCATCCCTGTCCAGAGCATCTTCCATGTTTACTAGTCTTTATTTTTTGTCTAAAATATTTTCTTGAAATTAATAATAAAGCAAAGACTTTACAAAAAACAGCATCAAAAAAGGTAACTAGAAGATTATCCCTAACATGAACAGAAATGTGATAAATGTACCTATACGATTACAATTGTATTATGATATGGAAAAATAAAATTAAATAACAAGGAAAGGGGAATAAATACATAGTAACATTGATACAAATACTGGTTGCTAGAGCTACTAACATAACCTTAAATTCTTTATGTATCAAACCATACATAACATGTTAGAAATACTTCTTTATAAATATGGTACAATATAATTATCAATTGGTTTCCAAAATAAACAATAAGTAGAGTTGTTATGAACTACACCAGCAAAAGACAGATTAGCACCTCTTCTAGTGAATATTATCCATGACCACCATGTATGGGGTGATACAAATGAAGCAGTTTTCCAATTAGCAGTGATAGGTTTTAAAGCTACAGAGATCAAGAAATCAAGAAAATTGCAATTTAACTCAGGCATATTTGTGGAAAGATCTACAGATTTACAAATTAACATATTATACATATTATACGAAAGCGTATCTGAGAAATTGAATATTTTCTTAATGACATCCCAAACCTCCCTCCAAAACATAGAAACAATATGACAATTGTAAAGCGTATGTTTTAATGAACCAGTATTCAAAATACAGTGCTAACAATTAGAGGAAGATAACATGTTTGCCTGAAACAACTTTAACAAGAGTCCATGGGCAATTAAAGAATATGAAAGAGTTTGCTTGGTACAAAGACACAGGTCACCATCCAGATATATTATTCATCCAAATATTCTTCCATATATCATGAGATATCAATAAGGATAGTTCAATATTGCAAAACGCAGATAAAAAAATTATTAATATTATCTCTTTCAAAATTGTTAAAGTTCTGGTAAATCATTGAAACAGCATGAGATGTACTAGCTGCAGTTTGAATATACATTTCTAAATCAGAGGTGACATTTGAAGAAAATTGTAAGGAAAGGAATCAAGCATAGAATTACATAACATTTCATATGTAGAAATATCAGCAGCAAGCAGAAGAACTTTCTGTTGCAAATCATCAAACGTTACAAAACCATTATTATGATATACATCTTTAAAACAAGTAATACCAGCTTTAATCCAGGAGTGCCAACATTTTGCATTTCAAGTATGTTTAAGCAGTGGATTTTGCCATAATGACATATTTAAGTTATGCAATATAGGAGACTTAAAAAATGAATCTATATCATGTAATATTAACATCGTATATTTCGAAATAATGGATTTTACTTAGTAAAGTTGAAGCATTAGACATAGTCAATAAAGCAGGGAAAGGAAATGGTGATATTAAACCTTTTTCTATGAGAAGCCATGCAGGTGAATTATTAAAGTGAGAATGAGTAAATCAAAGGACACTTTGTTTTAAAATAAATGCTATGGGGCGGAGTCAAGATGGCGGAGTGAGCAGATGTGTTGCTCTTCTGCTCCCGCCGGCGATACTGATAGCACCGGTCCGCGGACCGTCTTTGGCGCATTCAGGTCTGATTCCAGGGGTCGGTGTGGCCCGCGACCACTGGGAGCGTTGGTTCGCCGGTTCCGAGCCCGGCAGAGTCGGTGGCGGTGGCATCGGAAGTGCTGCAGGGCTCGACAGCATGAGAGGCCGACACCTGGTCGGAGCTTGAGGCCGGTGGAGGCGGGGCCCTGGACGCGTGACGAAGGCTGGGGAAGACTGTGCAGCGGAGCTGGCGGCACAGGGAGCCGGGGACCTGCTCCTACCGTGGCAGCTGAGCAGTGGCAGTTTTGCGCTCGGCGCGGGAGGAGGAGCAGTGCTCGGCCGAGCAGCGGCCGCAAAGTGAGGACGACGCAGCGGCGGGGCCGGTGAGTGAGGCCTGCACTCCCCTCTGTCCTTCCCCCCCCACTGCCGCGCGCGCTGACACGGCCACAAAGTCGGTGGCGCTAATTTCCCCCGGGGGGGGGACGGGATGATGAGGGCCCCGGGGAAGACCAGCGAGTAGACCCGGGCACTCGAGGTGGCAGCAACAGGAGGTCGAAGGTGGCTGGCCGGGACCACGAGGCAGCGCTGGAGCGCAAGTGGTGTGCTTGTAGTGGCGGGCTGGGCAGCCTGCGGGGAGCCTGAGGGGACGGGCCCCGTCTTGCCTGGAGGAGCAGGGTTCGGAGTCTTTGGCGGGAAGGTGCGACGAGCTGGGAGGAGACGCCCTAGCGCCGCGGCACGGAGGACTGGTGCTCTGACCCTGGTGTGCGGTTCCGCCCGGAGGTAGGCCGCAGGGGGAGAAGCGGACTTTGCGGCGAAGGAACCCACACGAGCGCAATAGCAACCGGAGCCCCATAGTTCGAACGAGACGAGTGGAGGTCGGCGCTATTGTTACATGGTCCGATGCTCACTCCAGTAGCGTTGCCACCGTTGGATCGGGGCGGGCGCGGACCCGTCGCTCGGTGCTAAGAGGGGGTCGTGTCGATCGCCTGGCGCCGGGAGGCCCACTTTGGATCGGTGGATTGAGCCGAGAGAGGCCTGCTGGGGAGGAGCGAGGGCAGCGGTGCCGGGCCCGACGCACCCCCGGTGGTTTGACCTGAGAGGGCTATGCCCACAACCAAGAAGAGGCAGGGTCGGTCGATCAAGGATTTGTTTGCCCAGGGCTCGGCTGAACAAACGGCTTCGGGCACGGAGGCGGGTGCCACCGGGGGAGCGGCAGCGCAGATGGAGGTTCCGGGGCCGGTCACCAGGGCCTTTCTTGAGTCTATGTTTGGGGCACTGAGAGAAGATATCCGCACATTCAAGCAGGAGTTCACTTCAGAGCTGAAAGAGGTGCGTCGCGATGTGGATTCTATTGGGGAGAGAGTGGCGGAGCTGGAAGGCAAGGGGGATGGCCGTGATGTGGAGATCTCGGAGCTACAGCAGGAGATCATCCGGCTCCATGATCAACAAGTGGACCTCCAAACCCACCTCGAGGACATGGAAAACTGCTCCCGTCGCCACAATATACGGATTAGAGGGGTGAAAGCAGATGACGCTTCGAAGGACCTGTTTGATTACGCACAGAAGCTCTTTAATCACATTTTGGGCAACCCCTCTGAGACTGAGATCCGAATAGACCGTGCTCACAGAGTGGGTCCTCCACGGGCGCCGACGGCTTCCCCTTCGGATATCCTAATATGTGTCCAGGACTATCGCACTAAAGAAACCATCCTTCAGAAAGCACGCCATCTACACCCTATACAGTTTCAGGGACAGACCCCGGCTCTGTTTCAGGACTTATCCGCACTTACATTACAAAAGCGGCGAACATTTAGGCCTGTCACTGCGCACCTTCAACAACATGGCATCTTCTACAGCTGGGGCCACCCTTTCCGGCTGGTGTTCCGTAAGGACAACAAGCTGTTTCAATTGCGCTCTTTATCGGAGGCCTGCACGATCCTGGGAGGAGGGGTCTAGCGGGGAGCCCCGTAAGTTGGACACTGAGAAACATGGGGCTCGCTGGCGCATACAGAGCTGCAGACGGCGCCCTAAGAAGCCCCCAGCAGCGGACATTGCGGAGAGTCAGAGATCTGCTCTGGAGGCCGTCTCCGTGGGTCTGTCGGGGTCTGGTCCGGCTTGACTCCGAACAACTATTTGTTTAATATCTGCAGTCTTTTATTAGAGGGTTCGCTGGCGGGAGGAGGGCTTTCGTCCCACGGTGGAAAACTTCACCCACATGGTTTCTCACCAATCACTGACGAGTGATGGACTCAGAGTTTTTTGTGTTGGTTGTAAATTGTTTTTGTTGATGTGTTATTGGGGGTTGGTTGGGGGAGGGATTCCGATGCCCCGTGCTCACCCTCTTTGTGTTCTGCTAGGGTCTGCTGGTGCCCATGCACGGCTCCGACGTCTGTCGGATGGGTGGGCGGGAGCGGTTTCGGGGTACGTTTGCTTAAGGTCGCAAGGAAGAGGGGCTCTTGCTTATGCCGGTCACCACACTTAAAATCCTTACCCTCAATGTGAGGGGTCTGAACAATCCTGTGAAGCGTAGGGCTGTGTTGTCCTGTCTGGAGCACTCCCAGGCGGACCTGTGCCTTTTACAGGAGACCCATTTATTGCTGAGAGACCGCCACCGTTTCCGATCCCGGAAATTCCCAGCACAGTTTTTTTCTTCTGCCTCTACTAAGACGGCAGGAGTGGCGATATTGGTGGCACAGAAGTTCCGGGGGGAAGTCCTTCAGAGGGTGGCCGAGATCCGGGGAAGATTATTAGTCTTTCGCTTTGCCCTGGGGGGACAGACATTCACGGTTGGTTCCCTATACGCCCCGCATGAAAACCAGGAACGGTTTATACATTCCGCTTTGATAGAGGCAACAGCCACGACAGACCGGAATATCATTTTAGGGGGCGATTTGAATCTGGTGTTTGACAATCACAGGGACAGGTCTAGCCAACGCACCCACTTCAAAGGGGCCCTATCGGCGGAGGGAATCGCACACATAAAAGATTTGGGACTGTGTGACCTATGGCGTAGCTTTCACTCTTACTCCAGGGAATACTCATTTTATTCTAATGCACACAAGACATACGCTCGCCTGGATCATTTCTTGGCATCTGACTCGATACGTGCACTTACCACGACAGTGGAGATTGGGGTGGCAGCTTTGTCGGACCATGCACCGGTTCTGGCTACTCTGGCCCTTCCGCCCACACCACGACCACTTAGGGTTTGGCGACTCAGGGACACTCTCCTACATCGACCAGACATTGTCCAGCACATAAGACGCACCATGGACGACTTCACCATACACAATGCAAATTCTGACACCACACTGGCAATACAATGGGCGGCCATGAAGACAGTAATTCGAGGGGAATTTATAGCATTGTCGGTGGCAGACAACAAAGAGCGCGGTCGGAAGCGGGACGAACTCATGCAGCAGACCTGGGAATTAGAACAGATACACCAGAGAACGGGAGCGCCTAGGGGGTGGCGAAAGCTTAAAGCCGCGCACCACCAGTTAGCCGCGCTAGATCAGGACAGAGCGGAATATGCGGCATTGCGACTGAAGCATGCATATTACACCGGGGGGGACAGATGTGGACGTCTCCTCGCCCACAAGCTGCGGCAAGTACACCAGCAGCGGGGGGTCCAGACTATCGCCCGACTGGATGGCACTTATGTATCGGAGGACGGGGCTATAGTGGAGGCGTTCCATGCCTTCTATGCCAGGCTGTATGCCGGAGACTCGTTAGAGAGCTCAGAGGGGGCAGCCCTCCTTGAGTCCGTTAATTTACCTACATTGACGGAGGATCAAGCGAACCACCTAGACAGGGAAATCCAACAGGAAGAGGTCATAGCAGCTATATCTCGCCTTAAATTGGGGAAGGCCCCCGGCCCGACGGCTTTACCGCGATTTTTTACAAAACATATTGCGCCGTGCTTGCTCCGATCCTCACCTGGTTGTTTAATTCCTTTGCCACCCCGGGGGCGTTGCACACGGACCTTTTGGAAGCCTCTATAGTGGCAATCCCCAAACCTGGGAAAGATAGATCCCGTTGCGGATCATATCGTCCAATCTCCCTCCTTAACACAGATCTTAAACTATACACGGGGATCCTGGCCTCCCGACTCGGTCCTTATATGACAAGCCTCATTGACCCGGATCAAGCCGGGTTTATCCCGGAGCGGCAAACGGCGGATAACACCAAAAGAGTCCTGCACCTTATCGAGAAAGCTTCTCGGGTGCCAGGCGAATATATGATGTTGGCCATTGATGCCGAAAAGGCATTCGACCGCGTGCACTGGCCATATTTGGAGCAGGTGCTGGGGAAGGTCGGGATGGGGGAAGGATTCTGCACGTACATATTCAATTGCTATAAATTCCCCACCGCAACAGTTAGAGTAAATGGCTATACTTCCTCCCGCTTCCCAATTGAAAGGGGTACGAGGCAGGGATGTCCTCTGTCCCCCCTTCTTTTTGCCCTCTACATGGAGCCATTGGCTCAAAGAATACGGCAGAACCCGGAGGTACAGGGGATCAAATTCGGGGAGTTCACTCACACCATTAGCTTATATGCAGACGATGTCCTGATGTCGCTCGCCGAGCCGAGGTCCGCGCTGCCAGCGTGTATGGCAGAGCTAGAGGCGTTTGCCCGAGTCACAGGATTTAAGGTGAACACGGATAAGTCTCTGGCCCTCGATCTGTCTTTGTCAAAGCCCACGAGGGAGTTTTTGCAGTCAATACTTCCAATACAGTGGGCGACGGACACGATCCCCTACTTGGGGATCCAGTTGGCTCCCTCTCTCTCAGCAGTGGTTGATGTCAACTATGCTATATTGCGCGGGAAAGTTTGCCGTGAATTGGGCCGTTGGAAACACTACCCCCTTTCCTGGTTGGGAAGGTTGGCGGCAGTTAAAATGACCATTCTGCCACAGATTCTCTAGCTCTTCCGTACCATACCCTTGCGACCGCCAGCCGACTGGATTCGCCAGACTCAATCCGACTTAGCTCAATTTATTTGGAACCACGAATGCGACGTGCCTTAGTGGTGCTTGCTCCAGAAGGCGGGGGGCTGGGTGTCCCGGATCTCCAGCTCTACTTCTGGGCGGCGCAACTTAGGTATCTGGTGGAATGGAGTAAATGGGAATCGGGTAAGCATTGTCTATGCCAAGATCAGGCGGTGGCAGCTCGCGCCCTGCAGGAAATCCCGTTTTTGCGTAAGCCTCACAGACCGCCTAATCTATATGCCTCATACATCACGCGTGTCCCTCTAGAAGTGTGGGACGCAACTAGCACTAAATATAACCTCACATCCTTTCCATCCCCGCTCACCCCGTTGACAGACAATCCTGATTTTGCTCCGGGTATGGATAAGGTAGCTTTTTCTAAATGGAAAGCGGCGGGATGCCGGTTTCTGTACCACGTCTACGGCCCTGAAGGGGTCCACTCGTTTACCCACATGCAGCAGGAATATGGGTTTCAGGAGGCTGAAAGGCATCGATACTTTCAGGTGAGGCACTGGGCACTTCAACCACAGACCCGCTCCGGTGCGGACAGGAGTTTTTCCCCCTATGAAAGGTGGCTTCTCACATGTACGTCCGACCGGAAACTCATATCGGATATATACAAGACACTGCAGGTGACACACGCGCACACTCACAATCCCAGTAGAGAGAGTTGGGAACGTGAGCTGGGTAGAGTTTTAGCACATAAGGAATGGGAAGATATATATTACAGAGCCAGGTATTCAGCATACAATATAGGTCTCACGGAAACATTAACAAAGATAGCAACATATTGGTACTATACCCCGGTGCGACTGCACGACATAGACCAGACTGGAGATGCGACGTGCTGGCGAGGCTGCGGCCAGGAAGGCAATCTAGTGCATTTGCTCTGGGAGTGCGCACTCATTCAGCCATATTGGGCACAGGTGTTGGATGAGGTAGACAAGCACTTTGAGACGGAGATACCGCGCTTTCCGGCCAATGTCCTCTTGGTTCTTCCTAACCCCTTGACCTACCCACTGAAATCCCGCAGAGGCAGGCAGATTGCTATATCGTTGGGATCTGCTACGCAAAATATTCTCGCACACTGGCGTACTCCCGTTCTACCAGCTTTTACAGGCTGGCTGCATTGCTTGTGGTGTGTCCTGGGGATGGAGAAGCTTGCGCTCACCCTGGCTGGGGAAGGGGCTAAATATGGGGACTTGTGGCGTCCATTCCTGTCATTGTTGGCTACTGAGTTCCGAGAAGTCACATGCCCCAGATATCTAAGACTGCTGCGGCTGGCAGAGGAGGTTCGAGACGAAGGTTAGAGACATGGTTGGTGGGCCCAAACGCAGCCTTGAAGAGAGACGCGGGGGGGAATAGGGGGAGGGGATAGGGCTTTATAGGGGTTTGTTATTGATTTTTGTTGTAGTGGGAGCTACGCACAATTGAGTAATCTTTACGACCACTGCTTATGGTGGTGTGTATGGCACATCTCATGCTCATGGATGTCTGTATGTGGTGGTGTATTTTGGTATTTGAAACTCAATAAAAATATTTAAACCTAAAATAAATGCTTATTTGAAGGAAATCTGGTAAGTCAAACATCCCATTGCATTTACCGTTTTTTTGTTTTTTTATAACTTATACAAGTAGTTTTGTTAGACCAGATATATTTAGATAAAGGTTTTTCAACATTTTTATAAAACTGAAGAGGGACTTGAATAGAAATCTTAGAAAGGAGGTAAAATATTTTTGGTGGAATACCCATTTTTATAAAATCAATTTCCCCCCACCATGTTAGATGCAAGGCGGACCATATTTGAAATTTGTCTTTAATATAATTTATAATAGTTTTGCAATTTAATGTCATCTATTTTTTGATGGGGTGGGAACATAAAATACCAGGATACTTGTTTTTACTTTTGCCATATTATTTCATTTATGGGTACGATACCAGGGATGTAATGAACATTTAAAGGAAGAGATTCTGTTTTATTAGTATTCATAGTATGACTTAAAGTCTGTGAGTATGAGTAAATTAGATCTCATAAATTTGGGAGGGAATAATCTGGATTTCTAATCAGAAATAACACATCATCCGCATAGGCTGAAGTCTTTATAGTAACATAATTAATACTAATTCCTTCAATAGCTACACAGTTTCTAATAGCTGAGAGTAAAGGTTCAATAACAAGAAGAAAAAGTAAGGGGGACAAGGGATAACCTTGTCTAGAGCTCCTAAAAAGAAAAATGTACTATGTTTACAGGTCTTTATGATAACTTAGTGGGTTGAGTGGCATGGCAGTGATTTGTGTGGGTGTGTCACATCTCATCAAGGCTGTATAAGCTTTTAACTGGCCTAGGTCAATAATATGAATGCTACGGAGTGTTTATTATGTGTGCTGGAATTATTGTATCTAGCTAACATTAAAAACCCAATTGCTGTTGTTTGTATCTAGGGTGGTCCCTCGAACATAGTGTATAAGGTTCTCTCTTTGGTAAAGTAGACGCCTACCATATATCAAAATGAGAAAAGTGGTAAAGGGGTTACTGTATGGCTGGTTCTTCCTCCTCTTCTCCCCCTCGACATGACACCATATTTCCAGTCTTGTTCTTCCATTTGCCAACTTAAAGCTTTCTGGTGCAATTGGTTCAGTGTGTTTTGGGGGAGAACGAGAGTAAACATAGGCGTTCTGGCAGTTGTGTGTGTGATTTCCTTCACTTAAACCAATTGGATTATATACTGACATGAATAATTTCAAAATATATTTATCCCTGCTGTTCAACCTGCCATCTCTGAGTAGCATATCATTTTCCATCCCTTTTACTTTGCATTCTAATATGTCCAATACTGCATTTGATATTTTTTTACTCATAATCGTGAACTTACAATAGGTAGATCGTCTGGAAATATGCAGGAATGGAGGACCAAACATTGAGCCAAGGACAAATAAATTAGACAGTAAAGGAACAGTAAATTATGGAGGAGGGGTAGGAAATTGATCAGTATATTATGCAATTACATGCAAATTGTACCACTTACTCTGTGTCATTATTATCTAGATATTCTGACACAATGGCTCACATTGATATACAAGGGATTCAATGTTATATAAAATAGATTTCTCAAGAAAGACTACTACACCAATGCAGCAGATATAATTCAAAATGGTAGTTATACCTTAATTCAGCATATGAGTACAGTTTTATTAGAGTTGTCTTTATTTACATTTTAGATGAAAATGGATTGTTTGATAATATATATGGAGTGGTAGCAGTAAAAAAGCTTATTTGTACACACTTCTTGTAATAAAATGTACATCTCTTTTATTGAGTGCATCAGTGATTAGGGGTTCATGGCCTGGGGGGGCCTGTAGATGAGGGTGCCGAGGAGGATGGTGTTGGGGTTGGTCCGGATCTGGAAGTGGAGGTGTTCCATGGTCACCGTCGGGTCATTAGAATGCATGGTCAGTCGGATTGTGCCTTTTTTAGGCAATGGCAATGCCTTCTCCTGGCCACTTTGGGTTGTCCGTGCAGGTGAATTTGTAGCCATCATTGATGGTGATGGTGATGTCTGGTCCGGAGCAGAGGTTGTTACAGGTTTCCGCGAAGAAGGCGATGTCTGAAGAGGTGGCGTCAACGAGGTCCCAGATTTCTGTTGTGTGTTTGTGGAGGGACCGCACGTTGAGGAGGATGCAGTTGAGCTGGTCGGCTGTGCTGTTGGTCGGCTGGGCGGCAGGAGGCACTGGTGTGCTGATGTGGCAGAAGGTGCGTTTGCAGTTTCGACAGGCGCAGGGTGCAAGAGAATTGTACATTGGTGCTAGATAGTAGGCCGTGTGGCATCCAGGGTTGATGGCGAAGTGGGTACTAGCGTCGTAGCGGTGGAGTGTCCGAGAGGAAGGGTCCTTGGTGCTGGGCACGGTCCAGGAGCGGACGGATGCAGACAGGATTGCCTTTGGTGCACCAGTGGTACGCCCACTGCACATGGCCACACAGCGTCTGCCATTATGTAGTGCAGCGTGGGGACTGGACAGCTGGGAGGTGGGAAACACGGGAAAGGGCATTGGAGGGGGTGGTGATGCGGGGGGAGAGGTGGTTGTAAATATACATTTTTTAAATTCATACCCCGAGGCCAGGTCCCGCGTCTTCTGTGTGTCTGCTCTCCTGAGCCTGTTTCCAGGACACAGGCACCAGGCTCCCTCCCGATAGCCAATCACAACGCTGCAATGCGGCATTGTGATTGTTCTTGAGCATCATGACAAGGCATTAAGCCAGGGGCTGGAGGGGTGAGCATGTTCTCCATGCAGGCTGTAATGCAGCCTTCATTGCGAACAGGGATGTACGCATGACTACTTTGGGCGGCCTGAGAGGGCCGACCACACAATCATTGTGCACTTGAGTGGGCATACCACTCTGCATCGGACCTGCTCCATGAGTAGAGCAGCCTCACCCACCCTGCCACCAGCAAAAGAAACATAACATGTGTACATCAGAAACGTATCATCATGTTATGTTTCCTCTTCTTGCACTGCTTGAAAGCAGTGGGGCAACGCTCTTCCGCCATAGCGAATGAGCCACCACTGGGGGTGCGTCACCCACAGGTGTTAGGCCTGGGCCCAACTCGACCCCCGAGCCTCCTTCGCTACGCGTCCTACCTTCTCCTGACATGGACATTGACACCGTGGTGCAATCTGCTGCACTATCTCAAAATCTGTGTCTCAGCCAGCAGGAGCCTCAGCCAGGCAGGATTTCACAAGTCTGGGTACAGCAGTCACCGCCAATTCTGCTGGGGAACCTCCTGATGCAGGTGATTTGACAGGGCCACCTTAGGCATGAAGTTGCAGTGCTCCCACTACACAAGTTTGGCGCAGCTCAGGGGCCTCACCCTCCACAGTTTCCGGCCAGCGCAACATCCTCCGGCCTGTGATGCAGAGAGGCACGGCCCACCATTGGTAATCTCCTCCGTGCACCCCAGTGTTGTGGTGGTGCATGGTATGCGATGCAGACCTCCCTACGTTGGTGCACTGGAGCCCCTCTACCATTCACAGCTCCAAGGGGCACCAGCTGGTCTTCTCACACAGGTCAGCAACGCGTCTCCAAGCGACCTGGCAGACTTCACCACAAGGTAAGGGCGATCGCCGATGCCTCGGTGTCTACCGCCACGGCCCAGCAACTCCACAGCACCTACACATCCCACTCCAGGTCCCAGACACAGGCCCAGCGAGGCCTCCGGGCCCCGGAGACTGTCCGCGCTTTCAAGGTTGTGGATGCCATGGTGTTGCAAGGAGTGCGCAACGATAAGTGATGCATCACTGGTTTTGCCCAGCGATGCACCTCTTTTCATGATTGTAGTCCTGAATGTCCTCTTCCCCTGGGACTCTGTCTGGTCATCCTGGCTGTTGGGGGGCTTGGAGTGGTTGTTTATCTGTGCTGCACTTGGCCCTGGCTGCTCCATTCTGCTTTGCATTGGTTTTGTTTCCTATTTTTCATTGGAGGTTGACTTATATGCTATTTTTGCCTCTAGAGGCAAAAAAAAGTCACGTTGGACTGACTAACGTGAGTTTTTTTGCCGCTAATGAGCCTTTCGTCAGTTTTCGCCTGCTAATATCAGAATTTGTATCACCTTCACGCTAGTGTTAGCGGCAGTTTTCACTGCGGCTACCTAAAACTATAGCCATGTAGCGATGTACTGTAAATACATCGCTAACAGGGTGATAATATTTGGCGATAGGTCGCGTCAGGAAAAGTGCTGCTAACTACCGCTAACGCTAGTTAGCGGTAGTTCTTATATATATGCCCCAGAGTCTGTGAGGTCCCCTTTTACTTCATCACTATTTTCCTGTGATACTATTACCTGGCATGCAGCTTTTTAAAAAGCTTTTGATCAGTTTCCAATAGAAAAACATTTTCTGCAATACTTGGCCTCCAAACTTTACAGGTCTACAGATAGTTCCGGTGCAAGTTGTGGTATAAAACATCCACGAGAAGCACATTGAGCAACCTCCTGGGTTGTCAAAGACCACCATAAAGTATTAATACAACACTTGGCCCTTATGATAACAAACAGGTCATAATGAAATAACAGACATGGAGATGGTAAAGATAGGCAAAGGAGGAGAAGAAGGTAGAAGGAGGTAGGGCAAAAAAGGGGTAGAGAAAAGGAAAAGGGTGGTCTCCGCAAAATAACTTTACATTTTCCAGGCAATGTGCTGCCTAGATCATAATACAGAATAGTGCTAGTCTAGGAAACCGGGAAAGCATTTCACACAATATCAAGATGCATGTCAATGCCATAAGACAACTACCAAAGTTCAGAGAGTGGAATGAATAGAAAACCCAATCTAAGGATGAAAAAATGAGGAAATGGTCGTATTGTGGATGGTGGCATTGTGGACACGATGGGGCATCTGAATAGCAAAGGTACCATACTTCCTTCACCGGGGCATTACTTGGATATCCCTGGTTGGTCAGTGTTGGCCCAGGCCAAGGGGATTTCATGGTCAGCAAATCAAGCGTAATTCACATTACATATAAGTACGGCCCAGCAGGGCATGTAGATATCCACAGTTGCTACCTAGGCATAAACAAATCAGAGCTGGTCATTATCCCACCCAACCCATCCACCTGAGTATGGAATCACAGTCCATATTCCCCAGTACAAACCGGGATCTCCTGCATTAGGGGGCATATCATTCCCTGTTCACAAATCAAGAAAGGCATCCCAGATTAGGTCTACCATCCCCCCTTTGTCTTTCATTTTGTAAGTGACCCGTTCACAGTGTGCAGTTCTATGGAGTTCAATTAACCATTCATCACACATAAGGGAAGTTACTTTTCGCCATTGACATAAGCTATAGAATTTTGCAGACACTAAAGTAGTGACCAGCCATCTATGGCTGTGTACATTCAGACCAGTAATATCTGCTATGTCATATAGGATAGCAGGAGAGAAGAAGATGCTATACACAGCTCAGGGATTGCAATTGCAACCAGACATCATTCCAATAACAAGTCAGAGCTGGTCAAGTCCACAGGACATGACATAATTTTCAGTCATCTGCCGTACATATACAGCCCTGGTCATAAATGAGTAATTTAGCTTTCTTCAATTTATGAGGTGCACAATAACAGTCATTTAGTATCTTGAATACAAGAATATAAAATGTTGGTTGCTTAATCGTTTTATCAGGGTTCTGTAACAGGGATGGCCACTCTTGCGTTGAACTCTTTCCCCAGGACGGCTTGTCAGGAGAGTCTAGATGAATGAAGGTTAAGTTTGGATTATAATGATTTAAAAATAACTCCATACAAACAAGAGACTGCCTCTAAACTTCGGAATTAACTCCATGTTCATAGATATTGTGCCGTGGGCGAGTCTGACAGTTCAAGTGGTGGGTACTCCCACCTCGTCCGGAGACAGTATTGACAGTATTCACAGTGATCCATCACCCGTAGGTCATGCTCTGCCTTCAATCAGCAAATGGTTTGACATGAGCATCTCAGTAAAGCTGATCTTCTTGTTTCAAGGCACCTGCAGCCTAGTGTTGCCAGAATACCGGCCGACAGCTAATTTGGCTAGTGTATAATAGTGCTTTCTTATGAAACAAGGGATATAGTTCAATTAACTTATGGGCCTTGTACTGCGCTTCAAAAGTCGACTTAGTGATCGAGTTGCCTATGGTAATCGGTACGATAGTACTAGTGTAGACTGGTAATGAAGGTTACGCTCCAATGGCACGCGTAGATGACTTCATCAGGGTCTTGCATATAGCACACTAGTTGTGACAGGTGGAAAATCAAATTGTAGGACAAAATATGGGCAGCCTATGTCCTCCTTCGATTCATGTGCTCATAGCTTGGCTGCTCTGAGTCTTGTTTTATAGCCGCTCCATGTAATGTCAAAACACATATTTTTTAATGAAATCTGAAAGTTATGCTGTAGCTATAGAATATGTGGCAAGTGCAACAAATCCACATGCACACAGAAAAACGGTCCAGACACAGAACTGCATAATTTCAATAATCTAAATTTTCGTGTAATTTTTGCCAGTGTAATTACGCAAAAGTTTTGGAAAATTATGTAAAAGACAAATCTAACACTTTACCCTATATTTTAGCTTGAAAATTCAATTCATAACGCAAGGATGTATTCTGCACTAAAATAATAGTGCTAAATTGCACATAACGTGAACAGAAGCTGCAAGGCTTGGTTTGTTCTCATTGTTTCCATGCTCCTACGTTAGAATTTTTCCCCGAACAACAGCCTAATTAAACAACCTAGACGTAATGGCGTCATTTTGGGCATTTCGCGTAACAAACTGAATACGAAATGCCAATAATTGTACAAGATTGTGCCGGCATAACGAAAATTTCACCAATGTCTAGCATTGTCTTTTGTATATGTGTAAAAAGCTTTTATCTATCCTCGGATAGACTCAGTACTGCTAACACATAGCTTTTCCATGCAGCCAAGTACAGCATAGGCAACAACAGAATTTGTAGAGCACAAGCCATCCCGACACACAGATGCATGCCAGGTCCCGCATTACACATGCGGCACGTTTTCCTTCATTGCGCCGGGACCACCTTTAAAAAGGTGCGCCTGGAGCAATGATGAAAAATGCGTTGCATTAAGGGGAATGAGCTTCCCCACGGACAGCCGCGGAATCGTGCTGCCCTGGGGGAAGCGCATTCACGTGAAATTCAGAGCGGTTGCTTTAAAGCCGCTCTGTGTTTCACTGTCCAGGCGGCAACCCGGGAATAGAGATCCCCTTCCAGGCGGGTGCAGTCAATGACTGCACCCGCCTGGAAGGGGCTATCTGGGAGGTCCATGGGACCCCCTTTACTCCCTGCAGAGTGCTTCTCTCACCTTTTAGGGGCAAATGAGGGAATGCCCCCTAAAAGATAGCGCTGGCACTTTATTTGCACCAGCGCTACTGGTATAACAGGAGGGGCCGCACAAACATCTGCAGCCCCTTCTATAATACCAAAGTGCCCTGAGGGAGCGCAAAGCAGGTGCAAACGTCCGTTGCGCCCCAAGGGCACTTTATGCAATATGGCCCCGGGTACAGCACAGTGGTGTAATGCAAAATGATGGCCCCCTCCATGCAGCATGGGATGAGGGGCCCTCGACTCTCCCATATTTCACAAATATTCATTGGCTTGGAGAAGAATGGGGGCCCCCTGACTGGTTGGGGGCCCTCTAAATGGTTGGGGTCCCCCTCACCACAGGGGCTGCATGGGCCTCCTTTACTTCCCTGGTACAGTGTTAGATGTGGAGCCAAAGGGGCTAATCCACCATTGGTGAGGACACTCTCTCGGCATGTGACCTTATCTACTAATCATCCCGCCTGCAACAGTCCAGGATAAAACACAGCCCAGAATGGAGGCTTCAGGAGGGGGACTATCCAATGAAAGCCGTGGAGCTCAGCCTGAGTACTGCGCACTCAGGGGAGTTAAAGCAGAAGCACAGGGGGAGATTGTTAATATTATGATGATGATTTCTATTATTATGATTATTATTATGAACGCCTGTCAGGGGTGAGCCTGAATCTGTACTTAAACAGGCATGGATGGGAGTGGCTGTGCTAAGGGGGCTGGATAAATGAATGTGTGATTGTGTGAGTGGATGCATGGGTAAATGGATGAGCGGGTCGATCAATCAATGATTGAGTATGTGAGTGAGTATTTAGTAGGAAAACAGGTGAGGGAATTGGTGGTTGAATGAGAGTTAGTGGAGGACTACATGGTTGAATGTGGTGGCACGTTATTTGGTGGATAGGTTGAAGAAGTGGGATTGTGGATGGAAGTGTGAGTAGGTGTATGGTTGACAGTAAGTTGAGGGCAAGCAAGTGGATGACGTATGGATAGATTTATGAGTGAGTGAAATTTAGGATTGTTTAAATGTAGGTAAATGATGGGTATGTAGGTGAATGAGTACATGGTGGGTGAATGAGTAGGTAAGCAATGGATGAGTAGGTTAGTGCTGAATGAATAGGGTCATATAAAATATGTAGGTGGTCAGGAGATGAGAAGGCGGATGACTGAATGGGAAGGTGATTGGATCAATTAGCAAGACAGTGAATGAGTGAACTGTGGCTGAATAGGTGGATAGTATACGGTCAAATTCAGAGAGATATGCCAGCCTTTCCAAGATACAGACTAACGCAGAGTGCCAAGCAACAGGGCCGGAATGAAAACCACAATCAGCCCTGGTAAAAGTGCTCAAACTAGCCCCACTCTAAAGGGGGCTGTGACTAGATGGGGCAATGTGGGGCAGGGTTGGGTCATGGCAGGTCATTCTTCCCTCAAAGAAATCCCCGAGCTTGCAGCCTACCTGGGAAATGCCAGTGTGGGAGAATGGTCAGTCCAGCAGTGCTTGGGAACACGATATAATAACAGTCAATAGGAATGAAACATAGGTCTAACTCCCTAACACCGCAGAAAGCCAGGCTTATGCTGCTCACTATGGTACTGCCACATTCATGGCAGCCTAGACTTGAACTGCCTAAAGAACATGGCACAGCTTCGAAGACAACATTAGGTATTATCATTCCCACACCACGCCAGCCAATGAGAGCCAGAGAACACTTGTCCTTGATCATCAACTAATGGAACTGGCTGAGGGTAACAAGTAACTCCTCACCAAGGACATTATGCTGCTGCAATCAAGAGGCAGAGAGTCATCCAGGAGAAGAAAGTATGAAAGAACCATACGCTTCAGTTTGAACCCTCAGCATTGTCCTTTTACATACCTTTTATTTCAGAAACAGCACCTATGACAAAGGTGGGGTTAGTGGGGCTAATAAATGCAAAGGAAAGATCATGATTTGTTCAGTGACACTCTGTTGATGGTGAGATATGAAGCAGCCCCTCTTAGTTGACTCCGTTCTGGTAACTGTGACCGATATTACAAAATGACCATAAAAACAATAGTGGCAGGTAAGCGAGGGGCCTATTCCTAAAGAGAATTATACACATGTATATTTACTACTCTGTATATTTACTCCTACAGCTATGTGCAACTCTAGACTACCATTTCTGATGTAAATGTATACCCAGGTGTAGACTTACATGTTTTGGGGTGAAGCCTCTTACAACAGGATTTACAAGTTCATAGTTACTACTAGTAACTTTTCACAAATAGAAGTAGACATCTGCCCCCATGGTAGGCTTTTCCTCTGGGACTGTTTAGGCAAAAATTTTAAATTGCATTATTTAAAAAAATATATAAGCACTGTTTGAATATTTAATATAAATTAATTTAAACTGTTTATTAATGACTTGAACCAATAAATAACATGTTACAGCACAGTATTCCATCAAATTAAATATGTATTAAATAATAAATGGATATATATTAATGTAATTTATAAATACATTATGAACAATGATTTAAAAAATTCCCTCCTCACTAATATGCTTATTTTTAATTCCAATTTAAAAAAATGAAAGTTTAAGTTATCTTTAAATGATGTGTATTTTTAAATGTTAAAATAATAAAAAATGAATATATGTGTTTATATATATATATATATATATACATATATATATATGTGTGTTTATTATCTACTGGCGGTCGCCAGTAGATAGTTATAGTAAGGACCGTGTTTCCATAGGAAATCCGCAACATTCTATTTGGAATAACTTTGGCGCCGATTGACGAATCTTCGCAAAATTTTCAAAATAGGTGGGGCGCTCTGCTCCGCTCCTACCCTGAAAGTCTCGGGGTGATTCGTCAAGCGGGGGCCGAGAAAAAAGGGGGGTCCCAAAACACATTTTCCCCATGCATTTTTCCATAGGACCTTTAGTCGAAGGTACAGCCCGAACGGCTGAACAGAATTACTTGAAATTTGGCAGAGAGATAGTCCTCAGGTCAGGGAAGTGCCTTTTGCAGGTCTGGTGTCAATCTGTTCAGTAGTTCCTGAGAAAATCAAAAGTAAAATCATATATATATGTGGGCGGAGCCTAACCACACATCTCATCCTGAGATCTGATTGGCTGTCAGCACTTCATCCAAGAAGTGTTGGCAGCCATCTTGGGACCAATATACATGATAGCACCTCATTAAAAAGCATTGCAGTTAATAGAAGGTTTTAAGACTTTAGTTACATTATAAATCATGTGTTGATGGTACCATACTCATTTTAGGAATTGTGGTATGTTCTAAGGTGATTTCACCGGATCACTGACATAATATCGATTACCAAAATATCGAGTACTTAAAATATCGTTGCCAAATTATCGACTACAATATTATCGACTCACCATACTTATTTAAGAAAATACTAAAATATCGAGTACACAATATCGTCTTTACAAATTATCGTATATGATTATATCGAAGTTAAAAATATAGTTAACAACATTATCGTCTACTCTTAAATTACTATGTAAATGTTAAAATTATCGAAAACAAAAATATAGACAACCAAAATATAGTTAATTTCGCTATATCGACTATCTAAAAAAATATTTAGATAATATACTTTAAGCCCAACACATACATTAACATTGTAATACATAATAAAACACCTAAATAACATTAAAATTTTCCTTCTAACATATACATTTAAAAATAAACATTCCATAAACTATATGAATACATTTCATAACATAAATAATGTTATAATTATTATACATCCATTAAACCAAATTTAAAAATATATTTAAAGCATGTAATAATACAAATAAACAATTACTTACTACTAATAAGTTGCTAATTAGCGTTTTCCTTACAAGGAAACAAACAGCCAGTAGATAAAAAAAAAATTCATGTGGACCAATGAGATGCTCACATTTCAAATTAAACCAATGAAATGAAGCAACTAATTAATTGCACACTATAAAACCACTACATTTCAACATCTCTTTCACACTACAAACTGAAAAGAAGAAAGAAGACGAAACTCTACTCAACTATTTCCTGAAAGAAGAATTACAATCCTAAAGAAAATTTAACAACTACAGAAAGTAAGTTTTACTCTATTTATAAAGCAACGAATCTACAATTCTACAGCTGAAACTATTTCTATAAATGAATGTACTACACTTGATTTAATTACATTCATTTCTCCTCTATAGATACCTCCTAAAATTACCGAAATATTTTGGACACCCCCACAACTCTAATATTAATCAATGTAAGTATTGTTTTACTTTTTCCTACCGACCTACAACTATTAATTACAAAAAATTATTCTAAAAAATATTTTTTCCTTATTTCTCGCCTCTACAGAAAACCACTGAACCATCGAAAACTACCTTCTACGCAATCACCTACTGGACCAAACACATAAGTAAGTATATAAACCTCAATCATTAAACAGCCTAAAATACGCATCCAGAATGTTACTTTCCCCCTTAAAACAGTAGCACATTCAAAATAATGTATCCAACTATTAACAATATTTTTTTTTCTTATCAACAGATAATCTATCTCCAAGATTAAACTGAAAGCTTGAAGTCAGCTAATTAACATCTTTCAACACATCAAATTAAACATTGTAAGTATATTCACTAAAATGTAAATATATTTAAAATATCTATAACATTGTTTATATTTACAAAATATTTTTTCATCTCCCCTAGCATAATACAGAACAACATGACTGAAGGTGCAGAATTTATAACATCTCAAAAAAATAAAATGTTGTTATGTTATATGGGTTATGTATATACACAAGAAAAACAAAGTGGTCTGAAAATGTTTTGGAAATGTAGCAAATACTACTCAAACAAATGCTATGGTAGAGCTATTACAAAATAAATCACTGTTCTTTCTGTAAAAGAACATAATCACCCCCCCAATATTACAGAGATAGAAGTTAGAAATGCTCTTGAAAACATTAAAGAAGCAAGTACTAGCACTGATAAACCCACCACCCAAATACTCAAAGAACAATTAATTAAAATACCACACCATGCATCAGCACAATTACCCCCAATTGATTGTTTAAAAAGAACTATAGCTAGACAAAAAAAACTAACTACCAAAACTTTACCTACCCCTAAAACATTTGAGACAGTAATTATTCCCCCAGAATTAAGCATAACTCACAGTAATGAACCATTTATTTTTTTTGACAACAAATCTCCTGATAAAAGAATAATTATGTTTGCTACTGCAAACAATTTAGTGAAATTACAACAATGTGACACTTGGATGATGGATGGAACTTTTAAAGTTTGTCCAAAACCATTTTACCAGCTGTACACAGTGCATGGATTGTACCACCATTCTAACATTCCATTCATCTATGCCCTCTTACCAAATAAACAGCAAACAACATACATAGAAATATTAACCAAAATTCAAGAAGAAACCAATAATTTTTTCCCACAAAAAATAATTATTGATTTCGAATTAGCCATGATCAATTCAATACTAAAAAATTATCCACACACAGCAATCCAAGGTTGCTATTATCATTTTAACCAGAGTCTATGGAGACATCTGCAAAAGTCCACCCTAAATGTACAATATGCTACAGATAGTACTTTTGCCTACCAGGTTAAAAAACTAATAGCACTAGCATACGTACCTGTAACAGATGTAGCAGAACACTATAATATTCTCATTGAAAGTCCCTATTACAAAAAGAACGAAGACAAATTAAGCCAACTTCTAGACTACTTTGAGGACACCTGGGTGGGAAGATTACATAGATCAGGACATAGAAGACAACCAAAGTTCCACATTCCTTGGTGGAATGTATACCTGAGTACCTTAAATAAACAATCCAAAACAAACAATAGTGTTGAAGGATGGCATAATGCCTTCCAAGCAACTACAAGCAGAGGGAAACCTACCCTACAAAAACTGGTGGAATCTCTACAAAAAGAACAAAGCTACCAAGAATTACGGATGCAACAATCTGTGACTCAAATAGGTCCTAAATTAACAAAACAAACCAAACAAATGTTTGATCTACTACAAAGTCAAGTAAACCTATACCCATCAACAAGTGGACTAGACTACCTATCACTAATAGCCAAAAGCATTTTATAATTAACATACACACAGCTAATAAATGAAATAGGTCAATACAATAAACTATTGCAATCATAAATTAATACTATATTTTCAGAAATAGGTGCCGATCACGATCCGGTAAAAAATTCCCCCGTGCGACTCGTATCGGGTCTTTTTACCGTACGAATCGTACAAATGCCGTACGAACTGGCAATCACGATTCGCATGGTAAAAAGTCCATACGACCCGCACCGGGAATCATTCCCCACACGTCCTCGGGTCGGAAAATGTGTCCGACACGTCCTCGGACGATTTACCTTACAAACGTAAAAATCCAAGTCCGACCGAGGAATCACGATCCATCCCGTGCGTCCGAGCCTACAACCGTATGGAAAAAACACCGTCCGCACCGAACACCAATAGCAACCATGGAGACATGTGCCCGCATACGCGCCCAACACTCCCCCCAGCCCCCGTACGTCCGACACGTACCCCCCGTATATGTATACCCCCACCCGTCTATGTACACCCCAGTACGTTCCAGTCGTACCCCCACCCCAGTACGTGTCGTACCACCGTCAATGTAAACCCCCCCACCCCTGTACGTGTCGTACCACCGTCTATGTACACCCCAGTACGTTCCAGTCGTACCCCCACCCCAGTACGTGTCGTACCACCGTCAATGTACACCCCCCCACCCCTGTACGTGTCGTACCACCGTCAATGTACACCCCCCCACCCCTGTACGTGTCGTACCACCGTCAATGTAAACCCCCCCACCCCTGTACGTGTCGTACCACCGTCTATGTACACCCCCCCACCCCTGTACGTGTCGTACCACCGTCAATGTACACCCCCCACCCCTGTACGTGTCGTACCACCGTCCATGTACACCCCAGTACGTTCCAGTCGTACCCCCACCCCAGTACGTGTCGTACCACCGTCAATGTACACCCCCCCACCCCTGTACGTGTCGTACCACCGTCAATGTACACCCCCCCACCCCTGTACGTGTCGTACCACCGTCAATGTACACCCCCCCACCCCTGTACGTGTCGTACCACCGTCCATGTACACCCCAGTACGTTCCAGTCGTACCCCCACCCCAGTACGTGTCGTACCACCGTCCATGTAAACCCCCCCACCCCTGTACGTGTCGTACCACCGTCAATGTAAACCCCCCCACCCCTGTACATGTCGTACCACCGTCAATGTACACCCCCCCACCCCTGTACGTGTCGTACCACCGTCCATGTACACCCCAGTACGTTCCAGTCGTACCCCCACCCCAGTACGTGTCGTACCACCGTCAATGTACACCCCCCCACCCCTGTACGTGTCGTACCACCGTCAATGTACACCCCCCCACCCCTGTACGTGTCGTACCACCGTCTATGTACACCCCAGTACGTTCCAGTCGTACCCCCACCCCAGTACGTTCCTGGCGCACCCCCAACACAACCTCCTAAGTACGGAGCGCACCCCATGCCCCAACATCACAACCGCATGTACGAGTCGTACAAAGCCACACACAAGGACAGCACCGTACAACCAAATGGCCCATGTACACACCGTACACACGCTCAAAACGCACGTACACAACAAGGACAAAACAAAACAACTCAACAATACACCATTCGAAAGGCACACAGCCACTAAACATGGCCAACAACCACTAAAATAACACAATCACTGACCTGCAACTGTCAAAAACAAACAGAGGCCCAATACACCACCACTCCTTATAACACACCCACCCAAAATTCAAACACTGCCACACCCACCCATGGACCAATAAAAAGGGCCCACACACACAAACCATGAGCCTTTGCAACAGACCCACTGCTGCCAGACACCACAGAACCAGACTACAAGCGACACCACATCTTACACTTGCACACCTTCACACGACCACCCTCACAAACACCCTCTCATCACATTCACACACACACACAACCATCCACACCCCCCCCAACATCCACACACCCCCCACACCCACACCATCCCCACCCACACCCCTCACCATGCCCACTACCAAGAATCCAAAGTTCAGTCACCGAGAGTTGGAGGTCCTTGTTGATCAAATCCTCAGAGTCGAGCCACAGATCTTTGGAACATTGGTCAGAAGCACCAGCCAGGCAGCCAAAACAGCCATGTGGCAGACCATCGTCGATGCTGTGAATGCTGTTGCGGACACCAGGAGGACCAAGCAGGATTGCCAGAACAGGTGGTACGATCTGCGGAGGAGGGTCAGAGCCAAGAGACAGGAGGAACACGACCAGGCCAACGCCACCGGAGGAGGGCCCTCCCGCAGACCCGTACAGTACCATCCCTGGGAGGAGAGGGTGATGGCCATACTGCCGGTGGAGGCAGTTGAAGGAGTAGAAGGACTCCGAGACCCGGGTGAGTACACAAACAACGCACCTCACATGGGGGGAACTGCAACCACAAACAAAATTACTAACAGGCACGCAACCACCACAAGCCATCGCATTACTCAACCACACTCCATGAGCAGGCACATGCCACTGCTGCCACCATGCCCCATGCACCCAGCTGGACAATGTCAAGTCACAGGCCACAGAAGACAACAACACATGACACGGTAACCCGGATGGCGGGAGTGTGGGCACCAAGAATCACATAGTGCGACTCCAAAGCAGACAACAATGCCCTCTGCCCATATGGCCTAGGTCACAGCCAGACAAACACTGTGTCCCAACACAGGAATGACTTGCCAGCAAATGGCGGATGCCTTGCATCAACACATGGGGGTGAAGGCACTGTTTTGCACATGCCAGCAGCTAATGAACAGCCAACAGTGTGAAAGAGTGGCAGCACACACCACCACAGCAGCAGCGCACAGACACACAGCAGACAAAATGGGTGCCTGGAGATCAGAAACAAACTCACATCAACAGGCCAAGGGCCACTCAAAGATCTGCTAACAGTGTGTGCCCAGGAAGCTGGGCCAAGGTGACAGAGGGTGACACACGGAGGGAGGGAGAGGGGGACACAGAGGGAGGGAGAGGGGGACTGAGAGGGAGGGAGACACAGGAAGATGGACAGAGGGAGGAGGCTGACACACAGAGGGAGGGAGAGGGGGACACAGAGGGAGGGAGAGGGGGACTGAGAGGGAGGGAGACACAGGAAGATGGACAGAGGGAGGAGGCTGACACACAGAGGGAGGGAGAGGGGGACACAGAGGGAGGGAGACACAGGAAGATGGACAGAGGGAGGAGGCTGACACACAGAGGGAGGGAGAGGGGGACAGAGAGGGAGGGAGAGGGGGACAGAGAGGGAGGGGGACACAGGAAGATGGACAGAGGGAGGAGGCTGACACACAGAGGGAGGGAGAGGGGGACAGAGAGGGAGGGAGAGGGGGACAGAGAGGGAGGGAGAGGGGGACAGAGAGGGAGGGAGACACAGGAAGATGGACAGAGGGAGGAGGCTGACACACAGAGGGAGGGAGAGGGGGACACAGAGGGAGGGAGACACAGGAAGATGGACAGAGGGAGGAGGCTGACACACAGAGGGAGGGAGAGGGGGACACAGAGGGAGGGAGACACAGGAAGATGGACAGAGGGAGGAGGCTGACACACAGAGGGAGGGAGAGGGGGACACAGAGGGAGGGAGAGGGGGACACAGAGGGAGGGAGAGGGGGACACAGAGGGAGGGAGAGGGGGACAGAGAGGGAGGGAGAGGGGGACAGAGAAGGAGGGAGACACAGGGAGAGCAAATCAGTCCTTTGGTGTGTGGGAATGTCTGCTCGTCAGCAGGTGGACTGCGTGCATGTAGACAAGGGTGCCCAGTGCCAGAACCCCCCCTCTTCATCATGGCAAAACGCAGGGCCATGTTACAACCTGTACACGAGCACAAGGACAGCCACCTGCATCATATGAGTGTGTGGATCCACTCCATGTGCACATGTACAGTGCTACAAGGAAGGCGCAAACGCATATCTCGGCACACATGCACACTCCACTGCTGACTGCAGTCACACTTGACGCAGCAAGTAAGACTGTGCCACACATAGTTAAAGGGGCCAAATTGGTGCCCAAGGGACACACACATGCACAAGTGCACTGTGAGTGGAATGCAAGACAGATCCTAATTCCAAGAGGAAATGTGCCAACTTTGTAACGGATGCAACATGGATGTTGCATGGATCAAAAGTAACATTGTCTCTCTCACACACAGGTCAACGTCGTGCTGCACCCCCCAACACTGGGGGGGAACACTCACAGGACCCGGATCTGCAGGAGACCGATCCCACCGGCAGCGACCACTCTCACCACTCTGCGGACGACCCCGACCGACCTGGCCCCTCTGGTGTCCAACCACCTGCAGCACCTGCGTCAGGTACAACCGTGCCAACCACCACCCCCACTCCTGCCACATCCCAGGAGACACCCAGGATCCCTGTCCCAACACCACAATGCAGCCAGGCTCGCCAGGAGGGACACGGTGTCCCGGGCACCCAGGAGGAGGCAGGCGACAACGCCAATGCCACCCCTCAGGGGTCCCGGAGACCCGATGTGCCCACAAGTGCAGGCCAGACGCAAGTGGGCAGGGGTGGTGGGAGTGGAGAGCGGCGGAGGCGCGAGCCTGACCAGTTGGCTGGGGATCCGGTATTTTCCCATGTCCGTAACATCCTGGACTCATACCGGCAGGACACCACGGGCATGGCCCAGGTTGTGTCCGTCCTCGAGGGGATCAAGGTCCAGCAGGCCCAGCAACATGCGGAGCTAATAGCCTGTCTACAGCTACACCAACGGAGGATGGAGGACAGACAGGCTGAGCAAGTGACGGCGTCCCAGGGGATTCACGCTGAACTCCGTCGGATGGCCGACACCATGGCCGACCCTCCCTGTGCCAGAAGGCGGAGAACATCACCACCCACAGGGAGGGATCATGAGGAGGAGGAGGAAACATCCGACGGAGCATCCCAGACGTCGTCACGGCCTGCTGCTGAGGTTCCCCGCAGGAAGCCGGGTCGTCCACGGAAAGGACCGTGAGGGTGGCTGCTACATCACCATCTCCCAGGACACCTGGCCTGGCACCTGGCCCACTGGAGCAACAGCATCACAGCATCAAGAGACATTCTCTGCCACATGGCCCTGCTGGTCACTGGCTGACCAATGTTGACAAAGACTGTGGCATGGACTCTGAGGATTTCCAATGGCAAGGACACCAACTCCCCTACTGAACTTTGGATTCCCTAATCCCGGAAAGGCCCTCACTTGGCCCCCCCCCCCCAATAATAAATCACACTATTAAGAGTAGATGCCTGCTGGTAGCATTATTACCTAACATGTGTCTTGTACAGTCTAAACATGCCTGAGTCATCTGTTCACTTCAACCATCCACACCCTGGGGCCTGAGTCTGGCACAGGACACATGGATCACAGTTTTCTAGGCAAGACAGACATGGAGCACCATACACACCCGTGATGGTCAGAACCAGCTGAGGGGGTGGCCGAACAACCGTGCTGACAGACACATTGAGTACAGCAACAGTCATGCGCAGAGGTCAGGGATCCTGGCCCGTGTCCTGGGGGGCACCCAGGTACGTGTAGACAGGTGGCAGAACCATGTCCTGCAAGCTTGAGTCCGGTGGATGCAGAGAATGGGGTCATGGACAACGTTGGATGCATGGGGATGGCACATGTCACAATACCCACACAGTCATGGACATCATGCCCATTACACAGTCTCAGCACACACACACAGCTTGCATCTTGCCACTCGACACATTGACACATAGCCACAATCAGGGAATACCATGCCAGACATGCAGGATGCACCGTGCCAACACACCAGCATTGACTGAGAAGAGGCACCTTGGAGGCATAGGGACACCTTTAATAGTCATGTGTTTGGGATTGCAGAGGCAACTTGAAGTACACATGAACACATCATGTGGAGTAACATGTGGCTCCAACACTGGCACCCCCCTTCTGCAGCACAAATGCGTGATAGCCATGGAACTGGCACACAAGTGTCGGATAATAGCTAAATACCCACAGCTGCTCACGGAGAGCCTGCCATACACCATACATCCGCTGATGTGGAAGTCCCACGCCATGTCAAGACAATGTTAACCGTATGTGTCCGAGGGCAGTGTCACACACATTGATGCCTTCATCACAATCCACCATCCCATCACTGATGACTGACAACCAGGCAGCCCATCTATTCAGGTGTACCCAGCTGCATGTCGTGTCCCATGGGGATGCCACATGTCTGCAGAGGACCCAAACCCCGACCGGGGCAGTGTGCACACATCGTGAACAACTGCCACACCCAATACACCCCAGATGCATCCCTTACCCCATGGAGACTTCCAAACGTGTCCGTGCCTGTAACGCTGAGTCAGCCCACGATGCCATGTCCATGAGGAATAGCAGTGCCACAACAATGCAACCAGCAAACGGCATGCGCAGGTACCTGGGGAAGAGAGACACACAAGAAGTCAGCCACAAGAAGCACAGCCACTTGCATGTGCATGTACTCGACACATGTATGTATGACAACATGCTAGGTCACAATTATGTCTGGGGAAATACTACCATCACTGCCACCATCACTCCAGTGACACACCCACACACACCTCTGACCCACGTGCCATACATGCAGGTGGAGACACACATCACAACGCATGCCACACGGGGACCAATGCGTGCACACTCAGACCCTGGTACTCACCACTAAGCAAAGAAGTCGCGTATGAGCCGAGTCCGGATGTCCTCTTGCGGCTCCACATCCTCCACATCACTAGCCCCATTGCCAAGCCCTTCGTCCTCCACGGGTGGATGGTCCTCGTCATCTTGATCCAGGATGAGGGGCACAGCTCTTTCAACTGCCATGTTGTGCAGCATGCAGCAGACCATGAAGATCTTGCAGACCTTCGCCGGGGCATATGGGAGTGCGCCGCCGGTCTTGTGGAGGCACCGGAATCGGCTCTTCAGCATGCCAAACGTCCTCTCTATCACTCGCCTTGTCCGGCCATGGGCGGTGTTGTAGCGGAGCTGGGCCGGCGTGATGGGGTTGCGGAGAGGTGTCAGCAGCCAAGGCATGTTGGGATAGCCAGCGTCCCCTAAATGGAAAGCACATGGATATCGTTAGAACAGGCGAAGCGGTAGTGCTGCTCGGCCAAACAGAATACAGGACAGACAGACTGTACCCACCAACAACACATGCACGTTCGTTGCGCAGCTGCATCATCATATCAGGCATCCCGCTACGCCTCATGATGTAGGCATCGTGTGCTGATCCTGGAAAACGAGCACAGACATGTGAAATCACCATGTTGGACAGACACACCACAAGGGCATTGATGGAGTGGTAGTGCTTCCGATTGCGGTACGCCACCTCCCGTGCGTGTGGTGGTACCAAACCTACATGTGTCCCATCTATGGACCCAATGACATGGGGCATCCCTCCCAGGGCATAGAAACCACGTTTGACCTCAGTCATCTGTTCAGGGGTTGGGAACTTGATGAAGTCATCCAGGTGAATCAACATGGCCTCCAAGAAATCATGCAGCACACCGCTGAACATGCTCTGGGACATGCCACCAACATGAGCTATGGTATATTGGAAGGTACCCGTGGCAAGGAAATGTAGGGCAGCCATTACCTTCAGCTGGGGTGTCAGTGCCGTAGGATACCTGTGCTGCGGTTGCAGGTGTGGTGCCAGTCTCGCCGTCAGCTCCAGAATCAACGGTTGGGTGAAGCGGTAGAGCCGGATCCTGTCATTCTCCTGCATGGTGGCCAAGTCTGGAATTCTTCGGGCAACAGGAGGCGCTCTGCAGTAATTTGGAAGTGACAAGGAAGAGTGAGTGCACTACGAGAACAACGCATGTCTACTGAGCACATGTAAATCTGCCAATACACACATGCCACATAGGGAGTCAGGCATGTGCTACATGCCCAGGACACGTATGGATGCAAGGTGACACTCCTTCCAAGACCCAGCCACACACGGTGATTGAGAACCTCCCCATGCCACGCCATGGGAATAGCTGTGTCCCAGTGCAAGTGAACAGCCCGACGCAAGACAGAAGTGACATACACCCACACATCAGCAGAAGTAGGATGCCGATTGTAGAGACTGGTAGCGGAACACCGGAGCCACAGGTCACATGACATTACACTAGGCCTGCCCACACACCTTGCCATGAAGGTGCACATGTCATGACTCACCACACATTCCTTGTGAGGATGCTGACATGGCCTTGTCACGCTACTCCGTGTCCCATGCATACATGTGCACCTCACATCAGATACCACATGTGGCATGGTGTGCGGAACAGTGTGCAATGATAATCTACACACAGACACATGTTGGTTGCTGCAACGGCTGCAGCTTTTGAGGGTGCTACAACATCAACCTGATGTAAATCCCGGACACATAAATGACATAGTCACATTGTGCACTGTGGGTAGTGACAAGTCAGGTTTCATGACCCCTGTACCGGCCATCATGGGACACTTCCGTGTGTTGGTGTCCGTGCCATGCCAGTGACGCTCACCCCAAGTGCGCAGTACGACATGCACACATGTCAAAGGAGTCAAGGGCATGCCTGGCACACATTGCACCCTCACACAGTACACCTGTACACATCTCATCATACATCTGGTGCCTCCTCCACTCAGGAGGCATGTTCCACATCACAGCCTGTCACACCTGTGCCCCACACATGTAGTAATGCACAGACGATGCCTTGATGTCCATTCCTGGACAAGTATGTCCATCCATGGACAAGTATGTCCGCCCTATTCCTACCTGTGTGTCGACTATCACCACAGTGATGTGTACAAACCGGCGTACTGCTGCTAAGAGGGCCTGTGTATGTTCCCCAATCACTGTGGGAGTGCTGTCGTATGTGTACCCATCGTGATGGCGAGCGTACAGGCATTTGTACGGTCCGTACCACAACGAGTACGCATACGCGTGCAGACCCATAGTGATAGTGAGCGTACAGGCATTTGTACGGTCCGTACCACAACGAGTACGCATACGCGTGCAGAACCATAATGATAGTGAGCGTACACGCATTTGTACGGTCCGTACCACAACGAGTACGCATACGCGTGCAGAACCATAGTGATAGTGAGCGTACATGCGAGTGTACGGCCCTCTCACTATGGGTCTGCACGCGTATGCGTACTCGTTGTGGTACGGACCGTACACTCGCATCTACGCTCACTATCACTATGGTTCTGCACGCGTATGCGTACACGTAGTGGTACGGACCGTACACTCGCATCTACGCTCACTATCACTATGGGTCTGCACGCGTATGCGTACACGTAGTGGTACGGACCGTACACTCGCATGTACGCTCACTATCACTACGGGTACACAGACCCATAGTGATAGTGAGCGTACAGGCATTTGTACGGTCCGTACCACAACGAGTACGCATACGCGTGCAGAACCATAGTGATAGTGAGCGTACAGGCATTTGTACGGTCCGTACCACTACGTGTACGCATACGCGTGCAGACCCATAGTGATAGTGAGCGTACATGCGTGTGTACGGTCCGTACCACTACGTGTACGCATACGCGTGCAGACCCATAGTGATTTTGAACGTAGGCATGCATGTACGGGCCGTTGCCATGCATTTGGGGTGCCCTAGGGCCCGGAAACGCACCGTACCTGTGTGTGATTCTCCTAATTACATAGGGGACAAGTATTAAGGCCTACATGCATGCTGGTTGTCATGGAGACCAAGTTCAAAATTGGAAATTGTTCTGGAAGGTGCACAGCAGAAGTCAGTTGGAATTCTTCTACTTTGTTGCAATGTGTTTGTGGGGCTGACATCATGCAGGAGAATGAAACCGATAGAGAACCCACAGACTGCTAGGTTTGAAGGGATTGGTGGAAACATAGGATGCAAATGTGAGTGACCAATCACTCTGTACTCCTGTGCATGAGACTGGGCAGAAGGCCACATATAAGGCAGCCAGGTCCCATGAGGGATTACTTGCCTGCACATCTTTGCATTTGTCGACCAAGCTGCTGCTACTGATTCCCTGGAACCATGTCAAGGGCTGTGGAGAGGACACAGCCATTCACCCTGGAGGAGAACATGGCTCTGCTGGATGTGATCCTCCCACAGTACCCCATGCTGTATGGGCGACCAGGGTATCAGGTGAGTGCATAGGCCACTGCCACAGACTGTCCCTATGTTGTGACTGTGTCTTCAGGCATTGTGACCCGGTGTGACACACATGCCATGTACTGTCGGGGGGGTACCAGGGGGGGGGTGCCTGATGTCTCCCAGCAGTGCCCTGAGACAGGAGGGGTGTGTGCAGAGTCCTCCCAGCAGTGCCCTGAGACAGGAGGTGTGTGTGCAGAGTCCACCCAGCAGTGCCCTGAGACAGGAGGGGTGGGGGCCTATAACTCACAGCAGTGCCCTGAGACAGGAGGGGTGGGTGTGGAGTCCTTCCAGCAGTGCCCTGAGACAGGAGGGGTGTGTGCAGAGTCCTCCCAGCAGTGCCCTGAGACAGGAGGGGTGTGTGCAGAGTCCTCCCAGCAGTGCCCTGAGACAGGAGGTGTGTGTGCAGAGTCCACCCAGCAGTGCCCTGAGACAGGAGGGGTGGGGGCCTATAACTCACAGCAGTGCCCTGAGACAGGAGGGGTGGGTGTGGAGTCCTTCCAGCAGTGCCCTGAGACAGGAGGGGTGGGTGTGGAGTCCTTCCAGCAGTGCCCTGAGACAGGAGGGGTGGGTGTGGAGTCCTCCCAGCAGTGCCCTGAGACAGGAGGGGTGGGGACCTATCACTAACAGCAGTGCCCTGAGACAGGAGGGGTGGGTGTGGAGTCCTCCCAGCAGTGCCCTGAGACAGGAGGGGTGGGTGTGATGCACAGTGTGAGCCTTGATCATTGATTGTGACATTGCCATCATTCCACCTGAGTACCCACTATGGCACGTACTGCCTTTTCCCTCACCAGAGGATGATGTCCCTATGACAGAGGTGCAATGCGTTGGCTGCATTACATGCCATGTAGTAACCAGCTATTATGTTCACATATGTCTCTCTGTGACATGTGGCTGGTGTATTGATGTGGTGTCACTTGTACTTCCTCACAGGTAGGCGCCTCTGCCAAGGAGCAGATCTGGCTGACCGCCGTCAGTGCCGTGAGGCGTGTGGATGGTCGGAGGCGGAGCCTGTCCCAGGTGAGGAAACGCTGGCAGGATATCCGGTGCTGGACGCGGAGGATTGCACGGCTCCTGCTGGGGGACTCACCTGAGAGCCACAAGAACCGCGGCCGCCGCCGTCTGACCCACCTCCACAGGCGTGTGCTGCCGGTGGTCTTTCCAGACCTGGAGAGGCGCTTACAGGCGATGCAGCAGGCGGAAGGGGGTAGGTACATGTGCGTTTGTTGTGTGTCACCGGCATTTGTAAGGGCACAGTGGCATTAATTCACTGGCAGGGTTTAAAGGTGCTGTGCCCATCCAGTTTGCCCAAGTGTAGCGCTGCGCCCCTGCCACCCTTCCCCTCCTTGCAATGTGTTCCCTGGTCTGTGTGTAGTCACTCCTTCACAAGGTAATGTAGGCTGGCGCTTTGTCCACGAGAACAATGACTGTAGCATCATGGGTGGTGGTGGTGGGTAACAGGTTGTGGGACCTTGCCTGTGAACTGTCAAGTTCACTGCATGTGGGTTCCATGTCAGTTGGCACTGATGCTGGCTCCAGACATGGGAGTTGGTCTCTCATGTGTCATGCCTTACAGCGCGCATGTCCTATGTAGTGGCCTGTGACATGATGTGCATGAGTGTGCGCTACGCATAGTGCAGGGATGGTGACGTGTGTAGCAGTCATTCCCATTCAGCCATTCAGTAGCATGTAGTTGCGTGCCCAATACTGTCCCCTGGGGCACCTTATCCTCAGTGTTGTTTGTGTCATCATCAACGTGGACACTCTCACTGTCTACAGCGTAGGTTGTGCTCTGTGCCATTGTCCCCTGTCACCATGTATATAGACGTGCTATTATGTACAGGTGTCCACTGTGCAGCCTGACCTGATTGTCCCTCTTCATACTCACAGTTGCCAGTGCCTGTGTGTCTTGTTATACTCATCTGAGGATGGGCACTGGTACCTCATTATTTGTACAGGCGCACCTTTGCTGTTTTGCGTCCAATCTTGCCTTTTGCCTGCCACTGTGTTTATCACCCAGACTATGAGATGTTGGTGCCACCTGTGTCTCAGCAATTAGCATCGTGTGGGGGTTGCTTGGGGCGGGCAATGCCTATGTGTCAAATCCTGATTCCTAATTGCTGGGTCTGGACAGTGTGTGATGTTACTGGACACACACGCAAGGTGCAGTGACCGAGTTATGTTGGGCATGTTTGCAGCATTACCTATGCAGCATGTGTCTCAAGTTCATGGATATTGTCCCTGGTCATAGGTATTTTCACAAACGCTGTGTGGTGCAGAGGCAGTGCAGGATTGTCCCCAGGGCCTGGGTGCTATGTCAGACTCCGTTTCCTGTCATCAGCTATTGTCTCATGCTCTCCATGGTATTTCAGTGGCATGGTGGCTCAACCAACTGTGTTTCATGCCCTACATCGGTACCTTGTTTTGCAGATGTTAGGGATCTGCCTCTTCAGGCTATGCAATGTTGACTATGTAGATTGGACTCATGTGACAGATGTGTACAGGTGTCTGATTAATTTCTGTCTCTCCACCCTGCCCACAGCATCGTCGGGGGACACAGAGGGAGACATGGACACGGACCAGGCGGAGGGACCGAGCACCAGTGGCAGCCGTGACATCGGGGCTGGCACATCGAGTGGGACAGAGGCGGAGGATAGTGTGGCCGAGGACCTGTCGACTGGCACATCAGACTACGAAGCTGACAGGTCCGAGGAGGATGTCTCAGGGTTGGCGGAGGCTGCACCAGCAGCTGACAGTGGAACAACACCTGCCACCGCCCCCTCAGTTCCCACCAACCGCCTCCCACTTGCTCGTGTCCCTTCCCAGCGTGCCCGGTCACCGCATGTCTCCTTCCTGCCAGGCACCGCACCCCCTGCCCCTGTCTCCACTGCTGCCGCCAATGCTGAGTCTATGGACATCCAGCGGCAAATGCAGGTTGGTCAGGCTGCGATCCTGAATGTCCTCCATTCCCACGGGAAAACCCTCACCAACATCGAGGCATTCTTGGAGGGCATTCATTCTTTGCAGGCTGACCAACGCAACTTGCTGAGGTCCCTAGACTCCACACTGACTGCAGCAGTGGGTCTCCTGCAGCGCGACCTCCCCCCACCTACCCCTGCCCCATCCACACTTCCCACTTCCATGCCTGTCCCACGTACACCCAGACGTCGGCATGCACCCACCACAACAGACACAGGCACCACACCAGCAGGGAAGGTCCACCGCACTCCTCCTGACACGCACACACAGGGTGAGATAGGCACACCCACTGGGTCGGGGGGCAAACGTGTGACACGCAGCCAGAGTGGGAGTCCGCATTCCACACAATCCACTCCCTCCAAATCCCCTCCCCTCAGCTCTCCTGGCCACATCTCCCCCAAGGACTCCTTCATGGCCGCTCTGTCCCTGAGCCCCACAGTTACGCCACCACGCAAGCCGTCAAGGAAGTCCTCGGTCAGGGTGGTTGAGTCTCCCCCCCTGTCTCCACCCTCCCCCGGTGGCGCTGCAACCCATCCCTCTGAACCCCCCCCCTCCTTGGGGCCTGAGGTCACTTCGGGTGCAGGGGACTCCCTGGAGGACCTTGCTAAGGTGTGTAGTGCCATCCTGGCCTCCGCCTTTGGCCATGACACACCCCCTGTGGTTGAGTCCTCCATCCCTGCACCCACAACGCCGCCCCTTTGCCCTGATGTCCCTGCGGTGCCTGTTGCTTCCCCCCCCCCTGATGCCCTCACCAGTATGGAAGACGATGGCATTTGACTGTGCAGGCAAGGTAGGGGACACACATCCCACTGTGTCCCCCATGCAGCTGGGAATAATTGACTGCCCTATGGCCTTTGTTGACTTTGAACTGCCGTTGATCCACGGACATTGTGCTCATGCTGATTACAGCTTTATTTTTTTTTTCATTATCACACTCCTGCTATGGTGGTATTGGTGTTGGTGGGGCTGCTACATTGTTTTGGGTGGTGTTTAAGGCTTTGGGTGTGTGGGATTTGTAGTAGTGTTCTGCTCTTTGGGGCCACCCTAGGATCTGTGTGCCATCACAAGGTGTTGGCTAACTTCCTTAGGTCATGTCAGCAGTTACTGCATGGTTCAATTGTCCCAGGGTGTATTCCTTCCTCTGTGTACCCAGTTTCTTCCCTGCAGGGTGTTCCCAATGTTTAGCGCAGAGCTGTGTCTACATGAGCTGTGTGTGTGACGGAGCCCTTCTACTTTGGCCATGCATGCATGGCCATGTCTCCACCTGCAACAATCGTGGCATCCTTGGTGATCACTGTACTTGTGTGTGGAGTCAGTTGACATGAGTTCATGGGGACATGTTCCCTTGTAGGCAGTATGGATGTGGGTAATTGTGGCATCACACACATGTGTTACACCCCTCCTGGGTGTGGACACTGCTGGGAGGACTCTGCACCCACCCCTCCTGGGTCTGGACACTGCTGGGAGGACTCTGCACACACCCCTCCTGGGTCTGGACACTGCTGGGAGGACTCTGCACACACCCCTCCTGTCTCTGGGCACTGCTGGGAGGACTCTGCACCCACCCCTCCTGGGTCTGGACACTGCTGGGAGGACTCTGCACACACCCCTCCTGTCTCTGGGCACTGCTGGGAGGACTCACCACCCACCCCTCCTGGGTCTGGACACTGCTGGGAGGACTCTGCACCCACCCCTCCTGTCTCTGGGCACTGCTGGGAGGACTCACCACCCACCCCTCCTGTCTCAGGGCACTGCTGGGAGGTCTCTGCACCCACCCCTCCTGGGTCTGGACACTGCTGGGAGGACTCTGCACCCACCCCTCCTGGGTCTGGACACTGCTGGGAGGACTCTGCACACACCCCTCCTGGGTCTGGACACTGCTGGGAGGACTCTGCACACACCCCTCCTGTCTCTGGGCACTGCTGGGAGGACTCTGCACCCACCCCTCCTGGGTCTGGACACTGCTGGGAGGACTCTGCACACACCCCTCCTGTCTCTGGGCACTGCTGGGAGGACTCACCACCCACCCCTCCTGGGTCTGGACACTGCTGGGAGGACTCTGCACACACCCCTCCTGTCTCTGGGCACTGCTGGGAGGACTCTGCACCCACCCCTCCTGGGTCTGGACACTGCTGGGAGGACTCTGCACACACCCCTCCTGTCTCTGGGCACTGCTGGGAGGACTCACCACCCACCCCTCCTGGGTCTGGACACTGCTGGGAGGACTCTGCACCCACCCCTCCTGTCTCTGGGCACTGCTGGGAGGACTCACCACCCACCCCTCCTGTCTCAGGGCACTGCTGGGAGGTCTCTGCACCCACCCCTCCTGGGTCTGGACACTGCTGGGAGGACTCTGCACCCACCCCTCCTGGGTCTGGACACTGCTGGGAGGACTCTGCACACACCCCTCCTGGGTCTGGACACTGCTGGGAGGACTCTGCACACACCCCTCCTGTCTCTGGGCACTGCTGGGAGGACTCTGCACCCACCCCTCCTGGGTCTGGACACTGCTGGGAGGACTCTGCACACACCCCTCCTGTCTCTGGGCACTGCTGGGAGGACTCACCACCCACCCCTCCTGGGTCTGGACACTGCTGGGAGGACTCTGCACCCACCCCTCCTGTCTCTGGGCACTGCTGGGAGGACTCACCACCCACCCCTCCTGTCTCAGGGCACTGCTGGGAGGTCTCTGCACCCACCCCTCCTGTGTCAGGGCACTGCTGGGAGGACTCTGCACCCACCCCTCCTGTCTCAGGGCACTGCTGGGAGGACTCCACACCCACCCCTCCTGTGTCTGGGCACTGCTGGGAGGACTCTGCACCCACCCCTCCTGTGTCAGGGCACTGCTGGGAGGACTCTGCACCCACCCCTCCTGTCTCAGGGCACTGCTGGGAGGACTCCACACCCACCCCTCCTGTCTCAGGGCACTGCTGGGAGGACTCTGCACACACCCCTCCTGTCTCTGGGCACTGCTGGGAGTGATGGGCACCCACCCCTCCTGTCTCAGGGCACTGCTGGGTGGACTCTGCACACACACCTCCGATTTCTGGATATGTGCGCTTGGCACATACACGGTGGGGTTACGCACACTGCATTAGAGGTGAGGGTACGAGTCTACTGACACTGGTGTGGTGGGGGTACGCTCCGTACGTCCGCGGGTGGGGGTACGGGTCGTACTTACACTGTTGGGCTGGGGGTACGCTCCGTGCGTCCGCGGGTGGGGGTACGGGTCGTACTTACACTGTTGGGCTGGGGGTACGCTCCGTGCGTCCGCGGGTGGGGGTACGGGTCGTACTTACACTGTTGGGCTGGGGGTACGCTCCGTACGTCCGCGGGTGGGGGTACGGGTCGTACTTACACTGTTGGGCTGGGGGTACGCTCCGTGCGTCCGCGGGTGGGGGTACGGGTCGTACTTACACTGTTGGGCTGGGGGTACGCTCCGTGCGTCCGCGGGTGGGGGTACGGGTCGTACTTACACTGTTGGGCTGGGGGTACGCTCCGTGCGTCCGCGGGTGGGGGTACGGGTCGTACTTACACTGTTGGGCTGGGGGTACGCTCCGTGCGTCCGCGGGTGGGGGTACGGGTCGTACTTACACTGTTGGGCTGGGGGTACGCTCCGTGCGTCCGCGGGTGGGGGTACGGGTCGTACTTACACTGTTGGGCTGGGGGTACGCTCCGTACGTCCGCGGGTGGGGGTACGGGTCGTACTTACACTGTTGGGCTGGGGGTACGCTCCGTGCGTCCGCGGGTGGGGGTACGGGTCGTACTTACACTGTTGGGCTGGGGGTACGCTCCGTACGTCCGCGGGTGGGGGTACGGGTCGTACTTACACTGTTGGGCTGGGGGTACGCTCCGTGCGTCCGCGGGTGGGGGTACGGGTCGTACTTACACTGTTGGGCTGGGGGTACGCTCCGTACGTCCGCGGGTGTGGGTACGGGTCGTACTTACACTGTTGGGCAGGGGGGTACGCTCCTTGCATTCGTGGGTGGGGGTTCGAGTCGTACTTACACTGTTGGCATGGGGGGTACGCTCCATGCATACGCGGGTGGGGGTACGGGTCGTACTTACACTGTTGGGCTGGGGGTACGCTCCGTACGTCCGCGGGTGGGGGTACGGGTCGTACTTGCACTGTTGGGCTGGGGGGTACGCTCCTTGCATACGGGGTGGGGGTAGGGTCCGTACATATCCGTCCCCACGCTATGTGATGTTTGTGCGGCCCGTACCCAGGCCTTTGCCACGTGGGTGCGATCCGTCCCGCCATTGTTGGGGTGACGTGTGTGGGCGTGGTCCGACTCGTACCCACGCTCTTCAGGCGTGGGTACGGGACGTACCTGTCTGGTTGTGTTGCCGGTTCGCGTGGTGACGGACTTCCGTTGTGGCGGTCGCTGGATTATCAGGACACGCCCCCACCCCCTCGTGGTGACCAGGGCATGGGAGTCAGGTATGTCCAGGCCATGTGTAGTGTGTCACTCATGTGGTTGTTTTGTGGCCTGCCCTGGTCGTGCCACCCCCACCCCACCCCACTTTCCCCCCTCCCTTAGTTATTCTGACCTTCTGCGGCGTCTGCGTCGTAACCTGTAGAGGAGGTGTACTGCTATGAGGGCAGGGATGACTCGTAGGTTCGGGTCCATGTCTGTCCGTCGCGTACTGGTACTCCTTGCTCGCGTCGTCCTGTCGCGTACGGGTCCTCCTTGATCGCGTCGTCCTGTCGCGTACGGGTCCTCCTTGGTGGCGTCGTCCTGTGTGTCCGTCACGTACTGGTCCTCCTTGTTCGCGTCGCCGTCTGTCCGTCGCGTACTGGTGGTCCTTGTTCGCGTCGTCCTGATTTCCCGGCAGTTTTTGGCTGCCGCAAAATATTCACCGTGCGGGGTGACGTCGGTGCGAATCGTGATTCCTGGGTCGTGAATGGCTGGCTGCGTGCGTCCCGACGTCAGGTCGGCGCTTTCCCGGATCGCATTGGTAGGTGTTTTTTGTTCGGTCGGTCTTTTTTACGATTCGTACGGTAATGGTGTACCCGTGCGAATCGTAATTCCATGTTTGTATATTTTGACGACCGGGTACGCGTCGGACGGAGAATATGCTCCGTCCGACGGTTCGTACCCGGTTTTTGCCGGATCGTGATCGGCACCATAATATATAATTGTCAGAAACATTTCATTTTCTTAGAAGAAATATATATGTACAATTAAATATTAATTCTGTAAATGTAATATATATAACAATAAACTATAATAACATTTCCCACCCAAATGTTCACAAAATATAACTTACCATTGATGTACCCATACAAGATGAATTCCACCAAGTAAAAAGAAAAAATAAACACATCCAATGTAAATCCATCCTCGGCCAATCCAAAAACGTGAAACATTCAAAAATCCGAAAAAAAGGTCAAAATTGTAACAAACGCTCCAGGAAATCCGGGTTAAAAAAAACAGTGTGATAACTTTATTTGTTCCATTAACTAAAACACACTTTAAAAAAAAAAAAAAAACGTCTCTCTTTTCATCATAATATCCAAACCCTCAAAAACCCGAAAACAATTTAAAAATCTAAATAAACGCTCCATGAAATCCCGTAAAAACTTAAAAAGTGTGTTAACAATATTAATTAAATCAAGTAACACACGCTTTAAAAAAAAAAAAACGCGTGTTGGTCTTCGAAAAACACATCGATCAACATTTATCTGAAAAACAGAAGAAAACATACCCACCCACACAATCACACCCAAATACATTTAATAAATACAATTACATCATTTAAAAACAACACATATTTAATCACAATATTTACTTCGAAAACTACGTCACTACCAGTAAACAAACAGACGTAACTAAATCATTAGTAACACGTCAAAAACACCCAAAACATTTTAAATTATCTATCAATACACTATAAACATCCTAACTACCCTAAACATAAGTATTTAATAACACTTAATACTTAAAACACCCCTTACCTTGCTCAACGCGAAGCAGCTTCCAACCGCGAACTTCCTCATTCCAACATGACCCAAAATAACATGAACAGGTTACAAAATAATCCCATTCAAATGAAAATCCCTGCTTAAATCAGTGTAAATAAATTGAACACATTATAATCATATAAAAATATCACATAAATGTATCAAAATTAGTAGAAAATTATTTTCTAAAAAATAATACCTTTAAAAATTATATTCATAATAATTATAAAAACATTATTATTATGATTATAATACAGTAATTTATTTTCACAACTGTACAAACACTAAGAAAATGTTTATATTATTTAACATTTATTAACAAAATGTACATGTTACAAAAATTAGTTTTCATATAATTATAAAATATAAAAATTAATAATATTAACATTTCCTACAATAATATTATTAATAATCATTAAAAATACATTGCATAAAAACATAATTTGTATCATGTACTAATTATGTACAACAACAAAATCAAAATGAAAAAATATTCTTCAGAAATTAAATATGCAATGATATTTTTTATGTATATAGCCAACAAAAACATTATTATATGAATACTGTAAGAATGTTTTTTTGCTAACAATGTTAAAAAGTAATAAATGTTATGTATGTTTTTTTGTTATTATCAATACTTCTGTTATGAAATGTAATAATATGAATACATTTTATTTTAATTTAAACATTTGAAAAAGACACAAATGAAAGCATATTTCCTGTATCTCTACTAATGTATACTCCATTCTGTAAATAAAAAAAAAATCATCTGACTAGTTTCTTTAAAAAAAATAAAGATTATATAAAAAGATAAAATGTGTCATTGGATTTCCTAATTTATAACTCTCACATATATAATGTAGCTAATTTTTTTTTTTTTTTAAATGTAAAAATCACATTTTTTATCCTCAATTACATCCAAAAGCATACTTCATTAACACAATACATATACATTCAGCACACTAACCCTATAGAAATTACTATTCCCATTTCACTTACATTAAAGTCAGGAAAACTGCTGGACACTAACCCTATATAATTTACTATTCCCACTCCAGTTAACATAAAATCAATAAAAGTGCTGGACAGTAACCCTATATAATTTACTATTCCCACTCCAGTTAACATAAAGTCAGGAAAGGTGCTGGACACTATCCCTAAATAATTTAATATTCCCACTCCAGATATCATAAACTCAGAGAAGATGCTGGACACTAACTGTATATAATTTACTATTCCCACTCCAGTTAACATTAAGTCAGGAAAGGTGCTGGACAGTAACCCTATATAATTTACTATTCCCACTGCAGTTAACATAAACTCATGAAAGGTGTTGGACAGTAGCCCTATATAATTTACTAATCCCACTCCAGTTAACATAAACTCAAGAAAGGTGCTGGACAATAACCCTATATAATTTACTATTCCCACTCCAGTTAACATAAATTCAGGAAATGTGCTGGACAGTGACCCTATATAATTTACTATTCCCACTCCAGTTAACATAAATTCAAGAAAGGTGCTGGACAGTAACCGTATATAATTTAATATTCCCACTCCAGTTAACATAAAGTCAGGAAAGGTGCTGGACAGTAACCCTATATAATTTACTATTCCCACTCCAGTTAACATAAACTGAAGAAAGGTGCTGGACAGTAGCCCTATATAATTTACTATTCCCACTCCAGTTAACATAAACTCAAGAAAGGTGCTGGACAGTAACCCTATATAATTTACTATTCCCACTCCAGTTAACATAAAGTCCGGAAAGGTGCTAGACACTAACCCTAAAAAATTTAATATTCCCACTCCAGATATCATAAACTCAGGGAAGATGGTGGACACTAACTGTATATAATTTACTATTCCCACTCCAGTTAACATTAAGTCAGGACAGGTACTGGACATTAACCCTATATAATTTACTATTCCCACTCCAATTAACATAAACTCAAGAAAGGTGCTGGACAGTAACCCTATATAATTTACTATTCCCACTCCAGTTTACATAAACTCAAGAAAGGTGCTGGACAGTAACCCTATATAATTTACTATTCCCACTCCAGTTAACATAAAGTCAGGAAAGGTGCTGGACACTAACCCTAAATAATTTAATATTCCCACTCCAGATATCATAAACTCAGGGAAGATGCTGGACACTAACTGTATATAATTTACTATTCCCACTCCAGTTAACATTAAGTCAGGACAGGTGCTGGACATTAACCCTATATAATTTACTATTCCCACTCCAGTTAACATAAACTCAAGAAAGGTGCTGGACAGTAACCCTATATAATTTACTATTCCCACTCCAGTTAACATAAACTCAAGAAAGGTGCTGGACAGTAACCCTATATAATTTACTATTCCCACTCCAGTTAACATTAAGTCAGGAAAGGTGCTGGACATTAACCCTATATGATTTACTATTCCCACTCCAGTTAACATAAACTCAAGAAAGGTGCTGGACAGTAACCCTATATAATTTACTATTCCCACTCCAGTTAACATAAACTCAAGGAAGATGCTGGACACTAACTGTATATAATTTACTATTCCCACTCCAGCTAACATTAAGTCAGGACAGGTGCTGGACATTAACCCTATATAATTTAATATTCCCACTCCAGAAAGATCAAACTGAGAGAAGGTGCTGGTTATAAGATCACTTAAAATATTAATGAGCTACATGTATTAACTATGAGATATAATTTATAAACTATTAAAAATTAAAAAACTATAGTTGCAATACCCACCCCTATCCCATAATCACCATAATTTAAAAAAAAATATGTACAATATCTTTTCCATCAACTATACAATTATTTTATTATATTTATATTTGTAAATTTTTGATTTCACAATATTTACAAATAATGTGATTTTTTGTATAATCTATATTTACACTATTATTTTTAAAAATTACTCCCCACCCTTCTCCCCTAATATACCCAAATCCCACCCATAAACACTACATAAATATTGAAATTAGATTTTCCTATTAAAATTACATAATTCAATTTCGACATAAGGGGCCTCATGTAGGTAGCCAAATACAGGTGGGTAACGGCGGATTTTAGGTAAATATGCGGTTACCGACGGATATTCAAACAAGTGAGATGTAGGAGTCCAAAAACCACTTTTAGGTAAATATGAGGGGGTAAATACCGATTCATATTCACAGAATTCCTAAATACGGATTAAGAGTTACCGAATACATAATTAACGAATAGGTAAATATGAAGTGGTAAATATGAAGTGGTAAAAATGAAAATGACATGTAGGAGCACTAGGTAATTAAGAAATCCAAGACAATGGGTAAATAAGAGTAGGTAATTAACACGGATTGAAAGCAGGTGGTAACAATCAACAGTGCAGATAAGCAATCCCAAAATGCAACAGCGTGGACAACATGTCCGCTATGTACGTCATTGCAAGGCGCCTACATGTACAGGCAGCAGGACTGAGGGTTTGGCGACGGGAGGAACGCATCTACAGACAGCGCATCACACTATTCCAGCTGACTGATGCAGAGATACATGAGAGGTCCAAGCTACACCCCGAAACCATCATTGACTTAATCAGGGACCTGCACCCACTCCTGGACCAGCCAATAAGAAGGGCGCACGCCAAACCCCCACATGTGCAGGTACTCTGCAGCCCACATGTGTTGGCATCCGGCGGTTATCAGGTGGTGACAGCTGCGGTGGGTGGTGTATCCCAGAGTTGGCTGTCCCGTTCCTTCTTGAATTTCCTGGATGCCATGATGCAGAGAATGCACCACTACATCTGCTTCCACAACACACAGGCTGCACTGCAGTAAACAAAAACAGACATTTCTCACATGGCACAGTTCCCCCATTTCATTGGCTGCATTTATGGTACACACATCCCAATCTGTCCACCAGCTGACACAGAGCACATCTACAGGATCAGGAAGTCCACCCACTCCATCAAGGTGCATACCGAATTGAGTGATTTTGTGAATGGTCCTTTGGGTGGCATAACCAAAAGGTGGGCGTATGCTATTTACAACGAAGTCTGCAAGTTGTCGCACAGTGAGGCGGCTTCCAGATTGAGAGCTATTGACCAAGCAAACATGGAGAAGGCCTTAGCCGTTATAGATAAAAGCTTTAGCACACTCTCTTCTATGATCCATACATCAGACAATAGGCACATGCAAGTACACGGCGCATGCTATGTACAAGCCCAGATTCTGGCGTGCGTCCTACGAGGTATCCCAGTGCCTGTGATTACACCTTCTTTCACTCTGCTTGCAAACGCTATTCATTTAATGTTGAATAATGAAGCTTGCTGCTGGATGTGAGTGGGAATCCAGTACATAACTGTCTCGCATTAAGTTGTCTGCTGCAATACTGTTCTTTTTCCACCCCCGCATGTGCGGCGGGATGTTTCCATCTGGCCTTCGATTCCAACCTTGAAAGCAGAGTTCAACAAGTTGAGCCGAATAGAGAGCCATTGTCCCACAAAGAGGTTCCTTTGACTTCCTCTACTAAAACATTTCTCCTTCACGTTGCTCATACGCGCAATGAGATACAGGCGCCTCTGAATACTGACCTCCCCCTGCATTTGGGCTCTTTGATCCAAACTATTATCAATGCCTTGTCCACCACCGGCCTGGCTCATTTTTTTAAACATGTGGGCTCGGGTCTCGTGACCTCTTCCCAAACTATTTTTGGTGTAATACCGGCATTTGTTCATTCACTGTTCTCGATCATCTTTGGAGGTGTCCCGCTGCTCCTGGCGCTAGTGGCAGGTGTGCTGCTTTTCCTTTCCATATTCCGGAATGGCTACTCCTTCTATGCCACACGAGCACCTGTCCCGTCTGCATCTTCTTCGTGATCGGATGCTTGACTTCTATGGTACTTTGCCATTGGCGACTTTGAGTCTGGCTTATGGATTATCCTTCAGGTATTCCAACTTCACCTGCGTACAACCTGTATTACACTGCCTGGATTGTCCCTTTGAATGGCCTCTGGATTTGTGCTTGACCAACATAGTGTCTCCGGTGCCGGATTTCGATCGACTAATGAGGCCCTTAGTGTCTCACGAGTTGGCCTGTTCTGGTGTCCGGATCATGGCGTGTGGGGCGGCGCATGGTATCCTGGGTAATTGGGACATCTCAGCGGCAGCCTCCGACTTCTTGTCCATGAGCTATTTGGAGGAACATTCCGGGTGCCCTCTGATTGTGCTAGAGGCTCCGTTGGTTGGAGAACACGTATGTTCCTTTTCTTTACTTAATTGGATGGCTGAGACTTTTAGTGGCCCTGCAAACGAATTTTTGTTGGAAGCCGTGGCCACATATGCTGCCTATACATTCATGGATTAACTGGATTGTCGTCCATTGCGCCTGTACTACTGGACAGCACCCTGGCGCAACATTTATTTCTTTTATTTCTCTTTTTTCTCTTCCTGATGGTCGGCTTGAGTTTTTTACTATACTTGCATTGTGTTTTTTTGAATTTTATGCTGCAATTAATTGGACTTTAGGACTTTGGCGCTGCATTGGTTACGCCTTGTTCTGCTCTGACGAAACTGAACTCTGCGTTCTCTCTTTTCTTGCCTATTACATATTGCTTCGCTCAAGGGGGCGTGTAGTGAGTTCTCCCTGAATACGTGCATACATTGTTCAGTTGGCATAACCACGTTGAATGTTATGTAGCCATATTTTTGTCTTTGCACACGACACTGGGTTTACATGTTCTGTCTTGAATAAACTGCTTACTCGAGACTTCCTTCAGACGAGTGCATTCTGTTGTTTCCATCCCAAGCTCTGCGCAGAGACCTTGGTCTGTACATGCTGTGACACACAGTCTGGAATTTTACACAATGCATGTGTTCCACTCTAGGTTGTTCGACCCACTCTTTAGCCATGACACACGCGCAGCTGCAAATACCTGAAAGTTGTTGCTTTTCATGTCACAGACATCAGGTTTATTATTCAGACTGAAGACGAGCCTTCCTGCGAGACGGCTCCTGATGCTCCTGAGATGTGATTTCACTGAGCTTATTTTTGAGGTATGGGGTCCCCTATTCAAGCCTAAGAGACCTTCTATTATAACATCATTATGATATTAGCTACTTAGTTAAGGGAAGGTGGTATTTTCCTTTGTATTTTAGGAATCGCTAAATACCACCTTGGTATTTTCCGAATAGCTAAATACCACCTCGGTATTTACCGATTGGGTAAATACCACCTGGGTATTTACCGATTGAGTAAATACCACCTGGGTATTTACGGATTAGGTGAATTCCGAATCGTGATTACCTAATGTTACCGAATAGGTAACTGTTACCGAATTGTTACCTACATATAACTTACAGATTCTAATGTACCGATTAGGTATGGCTGGGTATTTAAGAACAGGTTAAATTTATTTACCTACATTAGTCCCAAAATGTTCACATATTACAATTATTCCCAATTAAATATTTATTTATTACTCTATAATTTTGTAACAATCATTAAAATACAATCCACACCCTTACACCCTTAAAACCCAAATTCCCTACCATGAAACAAAAAAATAAGGTTGAAATTATTTTGAAAATATTTTTTAAACATTGTCAAAATGAAATTAAAATTTTAACATGTCTAATTCTTTAGTAATAATATTTATAACTTATTATCCAATTTTAGAGTAATCTTTTTAATACACTCCCCACCCTTATACACTAATAACCCTACATCCCACTCCTAAAACAAAATTAATATTTCATTAGAATTTGAAAATATTCAATTTCGTAATTTTATATAAATTTTTAAATTGCGAAATCTAAAAATTTACAAATTTTTACATTATTATCTGATTTTACTATAACATTTTTAAAACACTCCCCACCCTTATCCCCTAATAACCCCACATCCCGCTCCTAAAAAATATATATAATATAATTTTAAATTTCAAAATTATAAATATTTAATTTATAATTTTCTTTACAATTTCCTATTCATAATTATTTATTATGTAATATTTTAAATTTTTATCTGATTTTACACTAATCTTTGTAATACACTCCCCACCCTTATACACTAATAACCATACATCCCACTCATAAATTTAAAAAAATATTTCATTAGATTTTTACAAAATCTACTTTATAATTTTTATAGAAATGGTTAAATTTCGAAATCTTAAATATTACAAAATTTTACATTTTTATCTGTTTTTACTATAACATTTTTAAAACACTCCTCACCCTTATCCCCTAATAACCCAACATCCCGCTCCTAAAAAATATATATAATTTTTTTTTGAATTTCTAAATTATAAATATTTAATTTGGAATTTTCTTTACAATTTACTATTCATAATTATTTTTTATGTAATATTTATAAATTATTATCTGATTTTACACTAATCTTTTTAATACACACCCCACCCTTATACACTAATAACCATACATCCCACTCATAAAAAAAAAATTATATTTCATTTTAATTTTAAAATATTTTATTTCGAATTTATATAGAAATTGTTAAATTTCGAAATCTAAAATATTCCTAATTTTTACATTATTATCTGATTTTACTATAACATTTTTAAAACACTCCCCACCCTTATCCCCTAATAACCCAACATCCCGCTCCTAAAAAATTTATATAATTTCTTGATTTTTTCTAAATTACTAATATTTAATTTAGAAATTTCATTACAATTTACTATTCATAATTATTTATTATTTAATAATTTTAAATTATTATCTGATTTTACACTAAAAATTTTAAAACACTCCCCACCATTATCCCCTAATAACCATACATCCCACTCATAAAAAAAAAATAATATTCCATTTTAATTTTAAAATATTTTATTTCGAATTTGTATAGAAATTGTTAAATTTCGAAATCTAAAACATTCCTAATTTTTACATTATTATCTGATTTTACTATAACATTTTTAAAACACTCCCCACCCTTATCCCCTAATAACCCAACATCCCGCTCCTAAAAAATTTATATAATTTCTTTATTTTTTCTAAATTACTAATATTTAATTTAGAAATTTCATTACAATTTACTATTCATAATTATTTATTATTTAATAATTTTAAATTATTATCTGATTTTACACTAATATTTTTAAAACACTCCCCACCCTTATCCCCTAATAACCCAACATCCCGCTCCTAAAACATATCATACAATAAATTACTTAACACTATTAATTATATTTTAAACAATAATAAAGTATTTATACAAATATGATTAAACAATTTACTTATTCAATATACATGAAATACACATTTTAAACAATATATATATTATATTTCGATATTTCTCACAAAACTATTCAATCGATATTATCTTCAAACGATATTACTACTTCGATATTTCATACTTCGATATTTTACTAAACACTTAAAACACGATATTACTTACCTCGATATTCTACACTTCGATATTAATGTTATCTCGATATTTTACCTTCGATATTCTTGTTGTTCGATATTATTTTTTCGATATTATGTCCATTTACCGATTTCACCATGTGAAAAAGCCTTCTGCTGGGATATCATGATTGAGAGAAAAATATTTTCTCATGCTTTTCCCACAGAAATTTGGAAGGTGATCTATAAGCTAAACTGAGAGCTTATTTTCTGTAAATTCACATTATCTTTCTCAGTCATGTGAGAATGAAGTCCGACATTCTCAGTAAAACATGTACATCCAACAAGGGCAGAGACTGTCAGTTGATTCCTTTGTGTTCTACTGCAACTTCCCAGAGTGTTTCAAAGAACAACTAGAGCGCTAACAGTCCTACTTATGATAAACGTATGGCACACCTGAAGCCATCTTGCTTGGATTAAAGTGGTAACTCTTAAAACATTTAATTTAAAAAGGAACAAAATGAGGGGGTTCATTTTTCCATAAAAAGTATGATTAGTGCTGCAGAAAGAAAAATTAGGGCACATTTTGAGTGACTTTTCAAATCCTCTTCTATTTCATTAAAAAATTCTGACATGCAGACTGAAACATGCACTTTCAATACCAGCAGCAGTTTTCCCTGGTGAGCAGTAGCTTTACTACAGTGATCTAATTAGAAAAAAAGAGTGCTAACATTCTGAATTTATGGCAAATGTGTGACACATCTGAATGCCTTCTTGATGGAATCAAAGTAAAAAACTGAAAGTATTTCCTACTGAGGAGACTGCAGTAAATGAGGAAATTAGGAAACTTCATAACAAATAAGTCTCCCAAGATGGCCACCAGAGACAAAAGAGCCCAAATGTAGCCCAAATATCACCCAGATGTAGCCCAAGTATAGCCCAATGACAGACATTCCCAGAGTGTTCTTAAAAACAACTAGAGCGCTTACTGTCTTCATTATGACAAAAGTATGGCACACCTGAAGCCATCTTGATTGGAATAAACTGGTAACACTTAAAACATTTAATTTAAAAAGGAACACAATGAGGGGGTTCATTTTGCCATAGAAATTATGATTAATGCTGAAGAAAGAAAATGAGGGCACATTTTGAGTGACTTCTCAAATCCTCTTTTTTTTTCATTAAAAAATTCTGACATGCAGACTGAAACATGCACTTTTAATACCAGGAGCAGACTTCCATGGTGAACAGTAGTTTTACTACAGTGATCTAATGAGAAACTAGAGTGCTAACATTCAGAATTTATGGCAAATGTGTGACATATCTGAATACCTTCATAATGGAATCAAAGTAAAAAACTGAAAGCATTTCCTACTGAGGAGACTGCAGTACATGAGGAAATTAGGAAACTTCATAACAAATAAATCTCCCAAGATGGACACCAGAGACAAAAGAGCCCAAATGTAGCCCAAAATCACCCAGATGTAGCCCAAATATAGCCCAATGACAGAAGTGTGCAAAACACTTGTTATTTTGTGTTGTTGCAGTGTTATATAGTGCAGACTTGTCAGGTATTGGAGTGCTTTACATGAGCATTGGTTACATCACACAAGAACATATTCATTTTGGTTGTAGACATGGGGAGACTAAGTGATTTGACCAGAATCACAGAATGTCGAGCTGAAGCAGAAACTCCAACCTGGTTCCCCAGTTGCAAAGTCTGCAGTTCTGGAAGTAACACCACATCCTCTCCCCTAAGTGCAACATTTAATCAAGTGGTCAACTGGATAAAAAAACATAAAGATAACAAATAGTTTAAAAGTGCTTTGTCGCTATTTGAAAACTCAGAAAATATGTCCTTATTTTAGTCTTTTAGAGCACTAACCATAATTTTGATGCCAATAAGACCCTCTCATATATGTAATTTCTAAAGGAAATGCTCTAGGTATTACAGTTTTGATTACATCAAGATGACGTCAGGCGTTCCACACCTTTGTAATAAATATAGAATGTTAGCAATCTAGTTGTTCATTAGGATACTGTTGAGAGGCAGAGGCCAGGGGCACGGACTCTGAAAATTGAAGGCAGGTAGGAGGGTGCAAAGGCAACAGTTTAACCACACTGAGCAGGCAGGAAGGGCCGTGGCAGCACAACAGACTATGGAGGGCAGTGGAAAGGGGGGCAGGGGCAACAAACCAACAATACAGGACTCGCAAGAGAGGCTGTGGCAATGTAATAGACCATTGTGGGCAGAAGGAAGAGGCAATGGTAGTACAACCATACATGCCAACAGACCCGATTCAGCCAGGAAACGTCCAATGTTTTTAAGCTCAAATGGGCTTTATTTGATCTGTCTCCTGTCTACAATCTCCTCTTTTTCAATGTAACTCAAAGGAGAAAATCAATACCCCAGTTTTTTTTCAAAATCTCCCTCTTACCAAGTTCAAAATGTTCACAAGTATGGTACATTGGATCATGGAAGGAAATGGGGTAGGGACATGGACTTGGATAACAGAGGACAGGAGGGACATGGAGAGGTGCACCAAACTGACCCTGCAGGGCAGGCATCAGGGTTTGCAGCAGCACAATACACCACACAGGGCATGCGGGACGGGAGTGCAGCACAACAATCCATAGAAAGCAAGAGGGAGGGGACAGGACCATGCACATGGACAACAGAGAACAGAGGGGCAAGAGGCAATGGTAGCTAGCTGACCATAATGGACAGACAGGAGGGAAAGCTGCAGCATAACAGACCATAAAGGGCAGGAGGGACGGATCAGGGGCATTACAATGGAACAGACAAGCCAGGAGGGAGGGAGTAGGGGTCTGCACATGTAAACAGAGGGCTGGGGGCAAGGGGGCAGGGCAGGAGCAGCAAGATACCCATGGAGGTCAGGCATGATGGCCACTAGAAGCAAGACACACCATGAAGAGCAACAGTGAGACTGTGATGGCGTACACACAGACCATGGAGGGAAGGTGGGAGGGGGTCAGGGGCAGCTAACTGACCACACAGGGAAGGTGGGAGGGGCCATGGCAGCACAGAAGACCATGCATGGCAAGTGGGAGGGTTAGTGGCAGCACAATGGCTATGATGGGCAAGAAGGAGGGTGCAGGGGCATGCACAAAGGACGATGGAGGATAGAAGGGAGGGTCAGGACCTGTGCACAGACAAGAAAGTTCAGGGGAAGGGGCCTCACAACAGACCGCACGGGCAGGCAGGAGGAGCAGTTGCAGCACAACAGACCAGGGAGGGCAGAAGGGTGTGGTAGTACAGTGGACCATGTAGGACAGGAGGAAGAGGATAGGGGCATGGCATGTGGACAGGCAGGGTGGAGGTGGCAGGGACAGGTTACAGTCATCTGACAATGCTAGGCAGGTGGGAGGGGAGTGGCAGCTCAACAGAACACTCAGAGTAGATAGGAGTGGCAGGTCCATGGAACATGGTGGGCAAAAAGGATGGAGCAGGGGCATGCACAAAGACATCGGAGGGCAGGGGGAAGGAGAATAGGGGCAGCAAGCTAAGCACAGAGTTTAAGCAGGAGGTCAATGATGGGGCATAGAATTGGGCAATGGAGGGCAGGAGGAGTGGACTGGTACATCATACTAAATTGAGGGCAGTGGCAGCACATCAGACCATGCATGGCAGGAGGGAGGAGGCTAGTCCATGGATTCACACAACAGAGGATAGGGAGGAGGGGGATGGGGCAGCAAGCTAACTGTTCAGAGAAGGCGGGTATTAGGAACTTTATTGTTTTTAAAACGTGTGTCTGTGCGAACTACTTAAAATATGAACAAGTATGCAGCATAATCTCACTTTTATTCAGGAAGAAGAGGACGTTTGTGACTGTGACTCCGGGCTCACTTGGCAGAAACACCCCCTGACCCTCCACCCCCTATCGCAAAATGTAATGCCCGTGAAAAGGGTAGGTGAACACAGTGTTATATAGAACATAGTCCTGAGAGCACGATTGAAAATGAAAACTAGATATAGTGTATGGTATAAACTATGCACCAAAAAGTGTGATATAAGATGAACCGGGCGTGAAATATAATATGCAATACATTGTGCGCAATGACAGATTCATTGGAGAGCGCGAGATAGCACAGGCACTAGCACGTGCTATGCGATATGCACCTTGGAGTGTAATATGCACAGGGCAGTGTTGTGTAACCTAACTAGTCTCTAAAGTTGTAATATAAAATATGTGCTGGGGAGTGTAACGTTGCATATGCACTGTGACAAAGATATGGATCCCAGATTGTAATATGTATGGCATAGCACTGTGCGTTATAACATAACATAGGCATCGAGGAAGGCATGTTAGATGGGGCAATATAACCCGTGCGAAGACAAGTGTGGCATGACATATTCACGGGGTGGTGTTACAGTGCACATGGGCTAGAGAGTGTCATAGCATATGCACTAGCTAGTGGAATACAACACAGAGGTGTGTGGCACTCAGTAGGCAATGGTGGGTGTAACACAGCATTGGGCTCTGCCAGGAGCACGCTGTGACTCTCAAGTGATGTTCGTCCCCTTTCCAGAGAGTAAAATAAAAAGTATTACACATCCGGCAGTGGATGTGTGTTTTATTAACCGTGAGGGGGGTTTCTTGCATAGTTTTGGTCACATTTTTGTCGAATCCCCTTTGAATGGCTTGGTGTGCATGTGTATTAAATGTGCCCGTCAATAGCTACCTATGTTTGTATAAATAAACGACAAGGGTGTCTACCGGGATTAGGCACGGTAGGGCATCAGACATGTCAGAGCTTCACTAGTGGTGTAAATACATTCCACGTGGATTCATTGTATGCATAGTCGCCTTTTAATGAATATCACGCAAATCGTCATGGTGATAGGTACGTACGGTTTGTCCAGCATGTCCTAGGTGTGTCTATAAATATATATTTTTTTAAAATAATAAAAAACAGTGGCCGGCCCTGGGGATTGGGGTCAAAAAAATATAATTAGGAGACAGGCCCTGGGGGATGGGGTCATCAGGGCCAATAAATTAGAATAAGAAGGGGAACCACACAGCCCCCCTTCTTAAAAAATTAAAATAAATAAAAGACTGGCATCGTGCCGGAGGCCACGTCCCCTCCTTGCAGCACTCTGCAAACGCGCCCCCTGGCGAGTTGTAAGTTGGGGAATTAATTCCTCTTCAATACTGAAGGTCCCTGAGGGCCAACTAGCCCAACAGGCATCTCCAGTATGCGCCAGAGAGCTGCGCTGCAGACAGGTGTTCTGAGGCCAAGCCCCTTTTTACACCTCTCTGCAACGCAGCTCTGTGGTGCTTACTGGAGGTACCTAGTGGTCTAGTTTGACCCTAGGGACCCTTAGGATTCAAGGGGACTTAATCTCTCAACTTAGAACAGCCACAGGGCGCGTTTACACAGTGGTGAAGGGAGGGGACGGGGCCTGAGGTGACGTGTGCAAACACTCACTATGGCACGTTTTAAATTAGGGGATATAATTTCCCTTCAATACTGAGGGCCCCTGGGGGCTAACTAGCCCACCAAGTGCTTCCAGTAAGCGCCACTGAGCTGCATTGTAGAGAGGTGGTCCAGGCCGTGCCACTTTTTACACCTCTCTGCAACGCAGCTCTGTGGCACTTACTGGAGGTACCTAGTGGGCTAGTTGGACCCTAGGGACCCTCAGGATTCAAATGAACTTAATCTCCCAACTAAAAACGGACACAGGGCGTGTTTACACAGTGGTGAAGGGAGGGGACGGGGCCTGAGATAACGTGTGCAAAAACGCCCTGTGGCCTGTTTTAAGAGGTAGTTTTAATCCCCCTGCCCTATTATATACTAGGGGCTTACAGAGGAGGTCATGCTAATCACAGGGGGACCCCAACGCATAATGTTCCCTAGTGTATGTAGGTGTTTTCACTGTATTCTAAGTGTCTTTTAACATAGCACTGGCTCTAGGACTGGTTAGTCAGACTCAGTTACCACCAGTATCCGTCTGAAAAAGTTGAGGGTCCAGGATGATTTTGCAACAAGGCTTCTTTCTGCTCTTCTTTTTGTTCTTTCTGCAAGTTATCCTTCTTCCTGCACTTTTCTTCGTCTTTGAGGACTTCTGTTGCTTCTTTCTGCACTTCTTTTTTTTCTTTCTGTGCATTATTTCTTCTTTCTTCACATGTCCTATCTCTGTAGGCATAGTTAGAAATTAGCATTTAAAAAACCTTTGAAATTCACAGAAAAAAACATAGGTTTCAGGCACGTTATAGTTAGGAATTAGCATTTAAAAAACCTCAGAAATTCACTGAAAAAACCATAGGTTTCAGGGGTGTTATAGTTAGCTGGACGTTTCACTTGTACAAAACCATTGAAATTTCCCCGTTATAGTTAGTTCAGCTAACTATAACTCGCGCGCCCGCAATGCACTGCTGATGACGTCACATATTACATCACTCATGACATAGTCAGTGACATCACTCATGACATCACTGATGACATCTAAAATGACATCACTGATGACATCACTGATGACATCATCCTTGTGATAGAGTGGGAGACCTCCTCTCACCCTAATATAACCTTTGATACACACATTCAAAAATAGAGACTAAAATTTTCAAAACAATGGACATACCAATACCAGTTACAACAACCTCTTCAGTAATTCTAAGATCCACATACACATCCACTCATTCACCAACAGTCCTATACAGTCACTCATACATGTACTCACTCATCATATGTACTCATACACCTATACATCCTGTTACACAATGCCACTCATCCATAGAGTTACTCACACACATAGTCACTCATGCTAATAAAGAATCAAACATTCATTTAATTGCATATACAGTTATATGCACACCACCACACTTACTTCTACGGAAACTTACACATACTTAGGGCCATATGTAGGTAGCCACCGGTCGGTAACGGCCGATTTTCGGTAAAAATCCCGTTACCGACCGGTATTCAGGCTTTTGGTATGTAGGGGGGACATTTCAGGATTCGGTAATTTACCGAATCGGTAAAATTACCGATTCGGTAATTTTACCGATTCGGTAAATACCGAATCCTGAAATGAGATGTAGGGGGAGTGTGTGGGTGTTGTGTGGATTCGTTATTTACCACCAACTAAAAGTTGGTGGTAAATGACGAATGGCTTAGAAAAAGCATTTTTTGGCACTTAGAAGTGTGCAATGTGGCAGACATACATGCCCTTAGGGCATGTATTTGTGCCACATGTGCACACATGCAGGAATCAGGGGTGCAACAGGGTGTCACTGTGACACCCTGCCACCCTTGATTGTGCTCCCCCCATTACCAAATCGGTATTTACCGATTCGGTAATGGTAACAGGCTTCCCATTGATTCCTATGGGTCACCTGGCCCATAGGAATCAATGGGAAGCCAGTTACCATTACCGAATCGGTAAATACCGATTGTAAATTACCGACCAATTCCGATTCGGTAATTTTTACCGACTGATTACCTACATAGCATTTACCACTTCATAAATACCGAATCGGTAAAATTCGGTATTTATGAAGTGGTAAATGATAGGCTACCTACATAAGGCCCTTAGGGCCTCATGTAGGAAGCCCAATACCGGTCGGTAACGGCCGATTTTTGGTAAATATACCGTTACCCACCGGTATTTGGGCTTTTGAGATGTAGGGGGCTCATTACATGATTCGGTATTTACCGAATCGGTAAAATTACGGAATCGGTAAAATTACCGAATCGGTAATTTTACCGATTCGGTAAATACCGAATCATGAAATGAGATGTAGGGGGAGTGTGTGGTGGGTGTGGGGATTCGTTTATTACCACCAACTAAAGGTTGGTGGTAAATGACGAATAGGTGTAAAAAAGCATTTTTGCTCACGTTTAAGTGTGCAATGTGGCAGACATACATGCCCTTAGGGCATGTATGTGCGCCACATGTGCACACATGGCCGAATCAGGGGTGCAACAGGGTGTCAATGTGACACCCTGCCACCCTTGCATGTGCTCCCCCCATTACCGAATCGGTATTTACCGAATCGGTAATGAGGCATACCTTCCCATCAATGGGAAGGTATGCCTCATTACCGAATCGGTAAATACCGATTCGGTAATTACCGAATTTCTACGAATCGGTAATTTTTACCGCATAAATACCTACATAGCATTTACCACTTCATAAATACCGAATCGGTATGATTCGGTATTTATGAAGTGGTAAATGCCAGGCCACCTACATAAGGCCCTTAGTCTTTTAAACAATCACTTATAGAAACACATACTTATTCATACAGGAACTCTTTCAATCTCTCACTCTCACATATACTCACTTATATACACCAATAGTCACATATACTAGTTTAAAACATATGTAGTTACTCATAAAGACACTATTGAGACAGTCATTCACTCACTAACACACCCATACACACACTCATCCACCCATACAGTCCTGCACACATGCTGTCTTCAACACATACAAACAGTGAGTCACTCATTCATGCACCTATGCACTACGTAATACCCCCCACTGAACCATGCAGACACTCAGACTGATACTCAAAAAACCAACTAATAACCTATATAGGCACCCATGTAGCTACTCACCAACCCATGCAGCCACTTATACACAAAGTGAGAGACTGATACAGATATTTACATATTTAAACATTACTCACTAAGCCATGTATTCACTATGATACACTTAATCAGTCAGTTACACAATCAATTTTTCACAAACAAATCATCCATTTAGACACTTTATACCCATTTATTCTTCCATCGACCTTGAGATATACATATATTAAACATATTTAATTTTCAGAAAAACACACATTCACTGGATGATGTCATCAGTGATGTCATCAGGGATGTCATTTGAGATGTCATCAGTGATGTCATGAGTGATGTCACTGACCATGTCATGAGTGATGTAATATGTGACGTCATCAGCAGTGCATTGCGGGCGCGCGAGTTATAGTTAGCTGAACTAACTATAACGGGGGAATTTCAATGGTTTTGTACAAGTGAAAAGTCCAGCTAACTATAACACCCCTGAAACCAATGGTTTTTTCAGTGAATATATATATACATATATATATATATATATATATAATTTTCTTCACGAAGGAGCGGCCGTATAAGCCCCCGGGCAGCGGAAAAGCCATACCGCCAAAGTAGGTGAAAAGCGGCACAAGTCGGAGGACTTAAGCAGCGGAAAGCACCGAACGGAGGTAAGGGTCTGCCTTAAGCCCGGTGGGGGAGTGTGCGTGTGGAACAAGTGCGGGCACTGTCTTAAGCACATTCCGCAGTGAGGAAAATGACCCATTACAAAGCACCATGTCTGCCGATGCAATTCGGAGCAGGGAAGCAACAGCCGATGATCTGTTTAATGACTCACCTAGTGGAGTTACAGCAAATCAGGCGCATGTTAGCAACGCGCCACCAGATATTAACAATGTAAGGGAACTTTTTTAAAAACTGGAGAAATGCATGAGATCTGAACAGGCCAAGTGGTGGGAGAGCAAATCCCTTTCCAGATACCTCGAGGTGGGGAGAATTCCGAGAGGGTTAAGGATCATGCTTGCCCCAAGTTATGAGAATCCAGACCCTCGGATGCTGTCAGAGTGGGCGGACTGCAATCTAGAATCGTCAAGAAAACTCGTGGTTATCCTAGTGAAATATGCGGATAGCGACAGAGCAGCATTGCAACTTAAAATCGATTAGCTTAATGAGGAAATCAATAAGCATGGAAATACGGATGTTACTAAAAAATGTAGAGAAGACATGATCAGTCGCTTTCAAAAAGAGGAGGATGTTGTAAAAAGGCGCAAAGCCTATAAATTCCAAAGGGACAAGGTGGACTATGAGCAGGGGCGTGTGTTCACCTTTGCACGGAAGTACGATGCTCCAAAAATGGCTAATCCATCAGGAGGTCCTCCTACAATGCATCCTAATGCAAGCAACAACACTCAATTATCTACATCTGTTTCGGATTTGAGCTCAGCCATCGATAGTGGCTCTGACAATGACCAGGCCTCAACATCCAGGGGGCTGGGGTTTATTAAACCATCTCTGGGTCAGGAATTGGATTATTTGCGAGTAGACAGGATACAATCCTTACGCCCACGTGCACAAAACAGGAATGCCAACAAAGGAGGAACAAACGACTCAACCAAAAAAGACGGGCAAGACGTCAATGTAGAAAGCGAAAACAAACCAAGAGCAAAAAAACAACAAACAGGAGATGGAACAGACGCTAATAACCAAAATGGATGAAAACACAGTTATTAATTTAACAACAACCAAATTAAATGAGGAGGAAAAGAAGATTTTATCCTTAGGTCTTACCTACAGTCCTGTCAAAGATTTCAATTATGCTGAGACGAGAGTGGATTTATTAAAATTTGTGCGTAAAATGACATTGCGCAAGTATCATATAATCCAAGGAACACAAAATCGGGACACCACTACAATAGCGCAGGTGGACATGAATACCAGCCCGACCTTGACAGCAAGGGACTCAGACCTCTTGAGCGATATGGAACAACTTTTTGATGAAAACAATACATTAATGAGCCAACCTAATCAGGATGCTCAGCACCTGGGGGCGACAGTTCGAACAAAGTTCAAACCCAAATCAACGTTCTGCCCGATAATGATACGGGACAATGTGGATGTCTTCCATGACAAAGTCACTTTTGAATTGAAGAAACTTTATTGTGCCACTACAAAATCCCCCATGAAACTAACAAAACAGGATTACATTTACTCCCAGTTGGTTAAAAAGCTACAAGATGACGACCAAATTATCGTACGTCAATCAGATAAGGGGGGCAATGTGGTCCTGTGGCCAAAAGAGATGTACATGGAGGAGGTCGAACATCAATTGAATGATAGAAACTGTTATAAAAAAAGTAACATCTTAACAATAAAATGTGCATGGGATGACTTCAACAGCAAATTGCTGGCATGGAAATCTGCCGGCTTGCATAGCACGGAGGAATTCAAGTTTTTAAAAGTAGACTACCCCATTGTACCAACAATATACTTTATCCCCAAAGTCCACAAGGACATCCAAAAACCACCTGGGAAGCCCATCATATCGGCCATAGGCAGCAAATTGGAAAATACATCCAAGTATGTGGATTTCTTCTTACAAGATCTGGTGAAGAAACTCCCGTCATACATACAGGACACAGGGGATTTCATTCGTAAAATCAAGAGGGTGGAATGGGCTGTTGACTGTTTGTTGATTTTGCTTGATGTAGTATCATTGTATACAAGTATACACAACCGAGAAGGCTTAATGGCAGCTGAATTCTATCTGAATACCAGACCTAGACAACTTTGTATGCATAACAAAATGGTATTGTCTATGATTGCCACATGTTTGGAAAACAATTTCTTTCTCTTCAATAACCAAATCTTCCAACAGGTCAGGGGAGTCGCCATGGGGGCCTGCTTTTCTCCCAGTTATGCCTGTCTTCATATGGGCATGTGGGAGGAGCGGGTCCTCATGGCAACTCTCAGTGATGTACTCTCCAGACATGTTCTCTGTTGGTATAGGTTCATTGACGATTTGTTTTTGGTATGGAAGGGCAATGAAATGGATGCGCAAAACTTTATATCAGAGTTAAACAACAATAGCTTAAACTTACAATTTACAGCACAAATAAGTATGGAAAGCATAATCTTTTTGGACGTGGAGGTCTTTACCTCTAACAATAGGCTAGAAATACGTCTTCACAGAAAATCCATGGCTGGCAACACTGTGCTGGATGCCTCCAGCCATCATCCGCCTCACTTAATTAATAGCATTCCCTATGGGGAAATGCTGCGGATTAGAAGAAAATGCAGCACAGAAGTGGACTGCATACAGGCCCAACAAGCCAGCAGGGACCGGTTCTTAGCTAGAGGGTATGCTGAGAGCGTAGTGATGTCAGCAATTGTTAGAAATGGGGGTCTCTAGTTGGCAATGGCTGGCCACTGTCCAAGTAGGGACCCTTCTTCCTAAGTCAGAGTAAGCAGCCTACACCCTTTGACAACCCCTGCTCAACCCTGTGGTACCGTAGCACGAGCAGCTAGGCTTATCTCAGAGGCAGTGTGTGAAGCATTTATGACCATACACAGTAATATAATGAGGAACACTACAAATGGACACCACTCAAGTAGTTATGAAAAATAGGTATTTTTATATAGACTTAATCACAAGACCAATAACAATAAAAATCCACAATACTATAAAAATATAATTACTTTAGAAATGCTGCAAGGAAAAATAGTTCAGGATGCACAAAATGATGTTTAGTTCAAGGCAGGGGTCTCTGCGACCCTTTTACTCACAAAGTATCTGGTTCCTGGAGCAAAGCAACAAAAATGTCGCTAAGGAGTTGTAGCGAGAAATTTCCTCACGCTAACCAGCGATGCGTTGAATCCTTACCGCGAGGGAGGATGATGCGCTGGGTTGCGGGCAGGACAAAGCGACAAACTTCCTCACGCTAAGCCGGTGATGCGATGAAATCCTTGCCGCGAAGGGAGGATGATGCACCGAGCCTGTTACTTGTGCGATCTTGCTGCGTTGACAAAGATGGCGCTCTGCGAGGGAGCGACGATCCGGATTCGATGCGGGAAAAATGGCGAACGCTCGGCGTCCGCGCTGTGATGATCCTGTTGCGATGATTTCAGATAGCGGGCGTTTTCAGGCCCGCAGACAGGTGCTGCGACGATCTTCGGATAGCGGGCGTTTTCAGGCCCGCAGACAGGTGCTGCGACGATCTTCGGGGTTAGCGAGCGCTCGGCGACAGCGGAGCGGCGATTTTTCTCACGCTCACCAGCTGCAGCGGCTCGCTAATGGAGGTTAGCGACGATTTTCAGCGCTCTCTTCTCAACAGTAGAAATAGAGGTCCTGGAACACACAGGAGCCTCACCTGCAGATAGTAATCCTCGCTGGGAGGAAACAGGAGGCTGATGGTGGAGTCTGATGTGCCTGAGACTCCAGCGGGAGGCTAGCTCTCTCCTAGCCCTTGGGTAGTTGCTGTAGCAAAAGAAATAAAAGTCCAATCAAAGTTCCTTTCCTCTTCTTGAAGTCCAGTAGTAACAGCTGCAGGCCAGTCCCAGGAACAGCACACAAGCACAAGGACAGTCCTTCTCCTGCAGATTCTTGTAGCCACACGGACAGAGGTTCTTCTTGTTATCCAGGAGCAATACAAATTGTAGGGGTTTGTGCACAAATATTTATACCCCCAAAGTCTTTGTTCTTAGGGGTCCCAAGCCTCTGAACCCAGCCAGAACCAGTTTTGCCCAGCCCTGGAGCACTTTGTTGATCAGGCTGCATCCTTCCTTTCAGAAAGAGGGGGTCTGCCTCAGACGCACAGTGGGAGGTGGAGCCAGCTTTCACCTTGCCAGGCACAGCCCTATTCAAGTGCAGGAGCTACCCCTCCCCTCACACCTAGGCAGGTCGCTCTATTCAACCCAGGTCTGACTCAGCCTGCCCTGTCCCTCCAAAACCAGACAGCCAATACACATAATAGCAGAGCAACTGGAAGGCTTAGGCAAGAAAGTACCTATACTCTAAAAGGGGTAGTTTCAAACACAGAATATAAAAATAACCTTCACTAAAAGATGTATTTTAATATTCTGAGCTCAGGCATACTAGATTCGTTTTTCTACCATGTTCTGTGGGTCAGTTAGGACTATAGGATGTAATAGCCCAGACCTCCCATTCTGGCCTATGGAGAACAGGTAGCCTTACAGTAGTGAAAAACGAAATTGGGTGTAATTCACTACTAGGACATGCTACATACAACAGGGCATGTCCTACCTTACACATACAATGCGCCCTATCATAAGGGGGGCTTACATGATGCCAAGGGAAGGTTTAGGGGCTGGGAAGCGGGTGCACTTCACAGCCAAGATGGCAGTTCTGGACTGCACGCAGACACTGCAGTGGCAGGTCTGAGACACACTTTACAAGCTGCTTCTGTGGGTGGCACAAACCAGTGCTGCAGGCCCACCAGCAGCATTCGGTTTACCAGCCCTGGGAACACATGGGCCACGCTACTGGGGACTAACAGGTAAACCAAATAAGCCAATCAGGGATATACCAATTCACATAGTCATATTTACAAAGGGAGAGCATATGCACTTTAGCACTGATCAGCAGTGGTAAAGTGCCCAGAGTCATAAAGCCAACAAAAACAGGTTAGGAAAAATCCAGGAGGGAGGCAAAAAAGCTTAGGGATGACCCTGCAAAAAGGGCCATTTCCAACACAACCCCCTTCCAGCCAAAACGCAGGGGAGACCAATCACCACCTCGATGGGATTCCCTGCTTTGGGCGATAGAACACGGAACTGGCCCGCGACTGCAGGGGCATATTCCAGTTCTACGCCAATCTGAATCCTGGTGGAGCCCTCTGTCCACACTCTCAGGGCCCACTAAGACAACTGTGGTAAATAATTTAATTACCGGAACTTAATTTGATGCGGAAAATCTATAATAATAGCTCAGTAAAATAAGAGGCAGAATCCGTGGTATTAGAGGTTCGGAACGGGCTTTATTCCAAAATCAATTCGAATTGATGGACTCCATATTCCATCACCACGAAGGTTCAGGAAGTGAAGGACTAACTTTATTGACAAGTAATCATTTTTATACAATAGGCATTACAGTGAAACAGATGCAGGAGGCGTAACAGTTGATAACAAAGATAAGAACATACATGCGTAACTAAAATGGGTGTAACTGGGCGTAACTTAAAGAACGTCATCAGGTATGATGTCACAATAGGGTGGTTCCATGAAAGAATTTCGCAATGTCAGCAGAAATACTTGGCAGAGATGCGCGCGCAGCAGCATGACGTGTGATTGACGTGCAACTAGGGGGTGAAGGGGACTTGACATTTAGCTCTACATGTGGAGACAGAAGTCTGGGGTTATGTCAACCTAATCCCAAATCATATCTAACATCCTATGTTTAAAGAACTATGTTATCCGAAATGAGAGGTCTCTTAGGATAGAATCTTATTCTATACTGACTATACTGACTGTTAGTGCGTGTACAAGCGTCTAAGTGTCTACACTAGATGCGAGGGGGTAGGAATATTCCATGGTAACAGGGCTATGAATTACTTGCATAAAGACAGAGAAGCCGGGCCTTTTGCTCGGTAGCTGGAAGAATGTTTACTTAAACTACTAGACAGGAATGCATTGGGTGAGGAGCGGAGCAGATAATCTTGAAGGTGAAATACAGTTTTTTGGCAAGCAGACAGATCGAGTCAGGCACCGTTAGCCGCGCAGGGAGTAGGACAAAGTTCATGGATACAGATACGAGCTCAGACTGGAGCTTTCAGAGGCAGAAGGCAGGAAAAGGCTTAATGGCAGAATCAGGGCCTATTCGCCTGGACTGTGAAATGGGATAAATGAACCATATAAAGCCGGTGGCCTTTCATACTTAGGAATAGAATATCCGGCCCATTCATGGCTGATCTGAAAGAGGACATATTGACGGTGGCCGCACATGTGTTTGCGTCTTCATAACTGGAACTAGAGGAAACATACATGTACTTGTGATTTATACATGAAACCGTTGGGGTCCAAGATAGGGGACATAACTGATCATAAAAATCCATATTTCCACATTCCCTCCTTGTCCCCTACTTGCCCTTAAGAGATATCAATCTTCATCAATCCGTTGATCTGTTCATATAGCATCATTTGTTCTTCTTTCTTCTTCCGGGATGAATGAAATCTTGGTGGTGGAATACACGATGTGGCACACAGACCACAAATCGCTGGTCCACATTGTAGGCATAAGCAGCAACTGAATAGTATGAGAAAGCCAATACCTAGGAAGGATAGGACCCTCCATCCAAAGGTAGATAATACACTCCAAAACCAACCGGACCAAGTCCAGGTGCCTGGATTCTGGTGTATCTGGCTTACAATCTTATGAAGGCGAGTTATGGCTTTATATACAGATGGCGAATTTTCTGGTATGAAAATGCAACAACTTGATCCGATGACCCTACAAGCTCCGCCCCTATCGGCCAGAATGACATCAAGGACAAGACGATTTTGAAGCACAACAATCCGCATAGCAGACTGCTCTTCTGTTAAATTTCCTAAAGCGGAAATAGTTTCGTTTACTACTGCTTCAAGGGTTCTGGTTAATCTACGTATCAGCTTACTATTAGTGACTGTACCTATATAAGGAAAGAGACCTTTATTGAAATCTGTGTATTTTTCCCATGCTGTTTCAGTGTAGTCGACTATTGGGAGATCTCTCCGTTCTCTATTGTGTACTAAATGAGTATTTCTATGATAATCAGGAGGAGCTAGGAAAACAGGTGGCAAAAGGAATCCGATGTAACAGGTACCATCCCAATCTAGAGGCAAACGTGTATATGCAGTCTGACCACATATAAAGTAGGAATGGCGAGAAGCTCTAAATGTAGATTTGCCTTGATCACTGAATTCTATTACAGTGATGCATTTACTATGGCCCATGTGTATGGAGCCATTCTTTCTTATACACAATTCACCTTTAACTGGAAATACTGACATAGCGGGCAAAATTGGTGCAGCTTCGGATTCAACATTCAGGATCATGAGATTAAGCGTGAAATTACCTAATCCATATACTTCATTTTCTAGATCAGTTCCTGTTCTTTTGGGAAGTCCCTCCTTGTTAGGGTAACAGACTTTAAGCAAGACTAAGTTCAGGTTTCCCCATACCCAGTTGTCTTGATAAACTGCGGAATTCGAATCTAGGGAATTAATTAAACTAAACCATGCTCCACAGGAGCCATTGTGTGTGAACGGATATGGAAAGAGAGGCAGAATTCCCTTATAGTTCTGATAGGGAGGGAGTCGGCCACATATCCAACAATTTGTAGCATTGCTAGCCTGATGGGAATGATGTAACATACTAATAAAAGTGTTATTGCGCAGCGCAAATCTATAGGACAACTCATGCGGGGGAAATTCACTAAAAGAATGTTCAGCAGTAACATTGTAAACATGTTTAGAAATAGGATAATATATGTGCAATAATATACTTGCAGCGATTATTAAAAGACATAAGAAAAACAGAATTAATAACGTCACTGTGCAATGACTACGCAGTGATTTACAGTACGCATGTTTTTTTAACTGTATTTGATTATTTCTTTCTCTATTCCGGTCCAAAGGATACATGTCAGAGACAAATTCAACCGATTCACCTTGGAGAGGACTTAAACAATCAAATTGTCTGACTTATTGGACCTCAATTTTAGTCTATATAGTTCTGAGTTTGTTTGCTCAACCAAGGGGAGCTTTGAGTCTGTCTTTGAGGAAATACAGGGTTTAGTCTCTATATCGGATGGTAATCCATGAAATTTCTTGATATGACTTGAATGTATCCAGCCTTTTCGACCTTCGATCTTCACGGCTGTCCTCGTGGTTAACAGTACGAGTTGAGGCGATTTCCACCTAGGATCCAGCTGAGACTTCCGGTCAAAGTTCCTCACTAACACCAGGTCCCCGGGAATTACGTCATGGGGTTTCACCTCGGTGTTGTCGGGAAAGGCTGCAGCTACCTGCGAACGACAAGATTGTAGTGCAGACATCAAGGAAGCCAAGTAATCTGTCAGCATATTACAGTCTACATCAGTTATTTTGCGTGGTATAGGCGTCCCCCACATATTAGGTGGTCTACCGAAGATCACCTCATAAGGGGATAGCCCTGTTCGAGAGTGCGCTACCATTCTCATGTAAAAGAGTGCAACTGGTAAGGCTACTACCCAGTCAACACCTTTCTCTCTACATATTTTGGACAATCTAATTTTCAGAGTTTGATTATGTCGTTCCACGAGACCTGCTGCCTCGGGGTGTCGGACACAATGAAATCTCCATTGATAGCCTAACAAAAGTGAAACGTGTTTCATTAGTTCGGATGAGAACGGCTGGCCGTTATCTGAGTAGACAACACGTGGTAAACCGTACCGTGGGAAGAATTCTCGAACTAACTGTTTGGCAGTAGTCGGGGCAGTGTAATCTGAAACCGGGTATGCCTCTGTCCAACGGGAAAGAGCACAGACAACTACAAGAACATATTTGAATCCTCGACATCGTTCCATCTGGATATAATCCATCTGGAGGACTTCAAAAGGGTGCTCAGGAGGCTGAAATCCACCCTGTTCTACGGGAATGCTTTTACCTGGGTTAAACTGACAGCAGATCATACAGGTACGGACTTTTTGTTTAGCTGCTGCTCGTAAATGTTTGTTGAACCAAATGTGTTGAATGCTGTCTAGCATAGCCTTTTCTCCTAGGTGCGCTGGACTATGTATTGTATTAATGATAACTTGGACCATTGAGTCGGGAAGAAACCATACAGATTTTTCCTTCGTCATCCATCCTTGATCCGTTTGGATCCCTCCTAATTCAATCCATTTCTTTATTTCGTCTGGTGTAGCATGTGTCTGTATGTCAATTACGTCAAGAGCGGGATCCTTAACCATCATGCAATGTGTTGGTGTCGGAACTATTGTCTTTGTCATGTCAGATGTGTGAGTTTGAGCAGTCTGTTTAGCTATTCTGTCAGCTAGATCATTGCCTTGGGAAATGATATCAGTAACTTTCGTATGAGCTTTACATTTCATAATTGATATTGCAGCGGGTAGATGTATTGCATCTAATAAGGCATGAATGAGGGGTCCGTGCTGAATGTGGGCACCGTGAGAAGTTAAATAACCTCTCTCTCGCCACAGCACGCCGAAGTCATGTACAACTCCGAATGCATAACGTGAATCAGTGTATATGTTGACTTTCTTATTCGTGGCTTGAATACAGGCTTGTGTCAGAGCGATGAGCTCTGCTGCTTGAGCTGATAAGGTATTAATACGATTTGTTTCAATGACTTCAGTGTCTGTTGTGACTGCATACGCGGCCACTAGTTCTCCTGTACTTGTTCTCATACATGAACCATCTACATACAACGTCAGGTCTGGGTCTGACAATGGGACGTCTGTCAAGTCTTGTCTGGGTTTCGTCGTGATAGTAATAACTTCAATACAATCATGTGCTAATGGGTCTGTTCCGTTTACTGGTAACAGTGTGGCAGGATTTAATGTACTACAACGTCTGATTTCTATGTGTGGCTGAAACAATGTCAGTTCGTAACCGGTGAGTCTCGCTATAGTCAAGTGTTGTGTTTGTGTGCGGTTCAAGAGAACCTCTACTGCGTGTGGTACTTGTACTGTCAATTGATGTCCTAACACTATGGCATCGCTTTGTCTGATTGCTAAAGCTGTCGCTGCCACTGATTTCAGGCACGCAGGCAGAGCCTGAGCTACGGGATCTAATGTACTAGAAAAATAAGCACATGGTTTGTGTGATCCTGCTTGTTCCTGTGTGAGTACTGACAAAGCAGTACCTTCGCGTTCTGTAACAAAGAGTGTAAACTGTTTATTATAACATGGTGTTGCTAAAACAGGTGCTTGACATAAAGCTTTCTTTAGGCTTTCAAAAGCTTGTGTATGTTCCTGAGTCCAAGGGAGGACAGTCAATGTGGCTGCCTCCTGTGTTGTCAACTGAATGAGTGGTTTTGCTAGAAATGCATACTGAGGGATCCACTGCCTACAATATGAAGTGAGGCCTATAAAAGCCCGCACCTCCTTTTGTGTCTTGGGTATTGGCATGTTAGCAATTAACTGGATGCGATCTGGTGTAAGCTGCCTTCCCTCCTTGGACAGCGAGTGACCAAGGTAAACAACTCGCTGGACACAGAATTGCAGCTTAGAAGGGGACACCTTGTGCCCCTTTTCGGCCAAGAATTGTAAAACCGTCAGTGAGGCTTTTTCACATTCAGGTTCGCTTCTAGCGGTGATCAGCAGATCATCGACATATTGAAGCAGGGCAGTGTTGACTGGCATGTGTATACTGTCAAGTTCTCGTTTCAGTGCTTGGCTATAGATGCTGGGGCTTTCTGTGAATCCTTGAGGTGCGCGTGTGAATTTAAAGCTTCGTCCATTTAAACTAAATCCGAACAAGTATTGGCTTTCCGGATCTATTGGGACGCTGAAAAAGGCATTCTTGAGATCAATTACAGTAAAGAATGTTGCTTCGGAATCAATGGCTGTCAGTAATGAAGAAATATCTGGGACTACGGGGTATTGTGGTACAATACATTTATTTAATTCGCGCAGATCAATAACCAATCGATATACTGGCGGGGCTTTCGGATCAGTTCGTTTAAGAATCGGAATTATCGGTGAATTACATACATTGGAGTCGGTTTCCACAACCACTCCTTGGGTAATAAGCTCGTCAATGATTTGCAGTAAAGCCACTACAGCATCTGGGGGTAACTTGTATTGTCGCATTCGTGGTAGTACCACTCCTGCCTTTAGTGTGACTCGATATGGTGTAATGTTCATGCAACCAACATCTGTAGGGCCTTGTGCCCATAAATGTGTGGGTAAAGTCTGCAGTCGGTGATCCATGTCTCGGGACACATAGTGCCCTTTGAAATCACGTAGAAACAATCTTACTCCTTCCGGAGAACAACATATTATAGCTCCTAGAGCTTTCAAAGTTTTTATACCTAACAGGTTTTCTGGACATGATTTAGTAAGCAATAAATCTGTAGTTCGTGTCAAGGGACCAATCGTAAGGGGAAGAGGCTGTGATACTTCGTTAACGATAGGTTTTCCTGAAAAGCCAAGGGAAATATTCTGTGAGCCTGAGAGGGGTGCCCCTGGAACTTCACTCCGTTTTATTGTTGTTCGGCTTGCCCCTGTATCAAGTAAAAATTTTCTATCTTGGCCTAATAGTTCACTGTGTACATAAGGTCCTTCTTGATCTACAGGGACCTCGATAAGGGGTAAGTCAACTTCCCTCTCTAGGCTGTTTCATGAGTATCGTTGATAATCAGGATAATCATACTGTGCGGTCTGGTACATCTGTCGTGTCGTTGTTTGTGTGGCAGCAATAGGCTGCGATGGTGGAGCTGTCATAGATTGTTGCGGAGCTGGCATGGACTGTGCATGCTGCGGAGCTCCTTGTTGGTTCTGATCCTGTCTAAGTGGCCGTGGTCTTTCTTTTGTATTACCTATGGCGATATTATGTTTTAAAACTGGACAATCGTGTACATAATGACCTGGCTGTTTACAATAGTTGCATGTCCCTTTTACAGAACCTGCTGAAACACTGGACTGTGTCATACCCTTTTTATGACCGTCAGCTGGAACTGTCTGGGAAACTAGCATTTTCATTTTCGTGTCTTTCATGCGTCTTTGTTCATGTTCTTGTTCCTCTCTAATTCTATTGTGATGGTACTGTAGCATTTGTAACATTTGTGACGGAGTGTTACCTTGCCATGTACTCTCGAATTTCAATACTCTATTCTTAACTTGGGGCAAGGAATTTTCAACTAATTTTGTCACAAACAGATGTGGATACGATTCGCTACTTGCTTTTATTCCACTATTTATACCAAAACATTTTTCGAATCGGGCATAGAAATCACTAGTGTCCTCATCGTGCTTTTGTTTACAGGCTGAGATTGCACCCCAGTCTTCCTTTTTCGTAGTTAATAAACGTGGCAGTACCTGTACTAGTAAACCTGGTAGTGTTTTGGTCTTTTCCCCAAGCCCTGAACCTGGACCTCGAGCTTTTTCTTCGTTTTCTAATGCTGTCCAATCTATCTTCTGGTCTCCCACCTCCCAATCCTTTTCCTTGAGTTTTTCGTAAATGCCCGCAGGCATTAATACCTTCAATATTGTCATAATGTCGGGATAGGTATACTCTCCCATGAGCAACATGTCTTTAATTTCACGGTGGAAACCCGCTGGGTCTTTGTCATGACTGGGTACCACTTTCTTCATTTCTAATAGTTCTATTTTAGATATGGGTGTGTATACAAACACACGTTTAAACTGATTGTCATCACCTTTTATCGGGTGCACTTCGCGTAAGGGATTCTGTCTATCCATGTAATACGTCGTTCTTTCTTTTATGGGCAGTGAGACATGTTCGGGACAAACAAAAAGAATGTACTGTTTTCGGGATTCTAGTATTTCTCTAATTAACTCAGTACCTGAACCTCTCCATTTATTCGTGAGTAATTCAGTCAGTATATCAGGTAATGGACCAGGATCGGAGTGTTGGCTTTTATATAATATAAGGAGTTGTTGAACCATATAGATACCAGCTAAACGCTGTTCATCTGGGGTGAGGTTCAAAAACGTGTGTGCTAGTGTATCATCACTATATTTTCCGGGACTGTCAACCCAGTGAACGGCTGACCTGGCTAATTCTTGTTCGTCCATAGAATCGAGTATATGATAACCCCTTCGTTCTCGGAGTAATTTGTCAGCAGCTTGGAACGAATGTTCGGGGGACCGTATATTTATTATAGGAGTTTGGAAATTTCTGCTATTATCTGGACGTATCGGACGTATCGGATCAGTAAAGCATCTAGTATTATTGCAAGATTTTCCTCTACCTACATAGGCCATTGTTTCTAACTGTCCTGTGGGCAGTTCTAATTCTTCCTCCTCCTCGGTTTGTTCAGGCTCGTCTACTGCTAATCTTTCTTCGTGTATTCGTTCTACTTCTTTGCGGATCTTGCGGCACATAGCTACTATACATGATCGTTTATCATGTCTCCCCTCCGATATATTCCGACTCCATGTGGTAAGAATTTGCATTTCTTCCGGATTTACCCCTGGTCGGTCTTGATTTCTGATCACACAATTTATGAGGAAACGTAACAGTTCCCCCTGTATCTCCACTTTCTGGTACTCCAAGGCTCTATTAATACTTTCAGAATCTCGTCCTGACTGGACAAAGTGATATATATTTTCTAAATGTGTAGTCATTCCTGGTAGCCTCCCTAAATATATTGCAGCTCGTCGGATACGTAATGATGCCAGCAGCATTTCGTCCCCTTTTCCGGGCACCGGGTCATATCTACAATCTATTAGAAGTTCCTTAAGCGCGTTGGGAGTTACTAGTTTGGGCGTACGTTGGTGGGCTAATTCTTGAAAGGAAAGTTTATTTACTCTGGGTGGCGTGGAAAAAATGTTTGCTGTACCTCCCGTAGCACCACCTGGGGTGCTGGATGTGAAAGGATTCGTTGAACGTGATATAGCAACCATAGGTGTGGGTACAGCTGTAGAAACAGATGTGCTTGCCGGAACTTGTGTCGGAGTTTGTTGTTGCGGAGGTACAGACGGAGGAGGGTCTTGGCGTTGAACCCCCTCAGCAGGCGGTCTATGTGGCGCAGCATTAGCATACTCGGGAGCTGCGTCGTCTAAATAAGAGGAAAGAAAAACATCTTCTGCGGTTCTGGGATGCCCTTTGGGATGTACTTTTATCGGGAACAATGGGGGTGGCAAGTCTTTTGGTATCTCCGGAGTAGCCTTAGGTAATCCTTCGGCCAGAAGAGGATACATACCATTCATAAGGGCATTTCTTTGTCTGTCTATTTGTTCTGATTTTACTCGAGTACCTTCTTCAATTAATAGGTTTTCTCGAACTTTATTTGAATTCTCCTTACTTTTCTCTTCCTGTCTGAGTGCTTTTTCTGTACGTCTATATGATTCTTTACGCCATAATTCAATGGCATCTTTCTGTGACTGTCTAGCTTTCTTTTTCCATAATTCTTCCTCTACTTTCACGATGCAATCTGCATCCCAGGTCCCAGCTGCGGGCCACCTCTGACTTTCTGGTAATTCCTTGGTGTAGTCTACCCATAAATCAAGAAATAATATGGCGTCTAGGCCATGTTTATGATACATGAAGTACCCTGGAGTGTCCCTAGGAGGAATGGGAACAGCTTCTTCGAGTACCCCTTTTCTAGTTTTGATCTGTCTTAATTTCGAAAAGAGCGGCATATTGAGAACTGATCTGATACCTAATTCTGAACACGTTTAATACAACAAAACACAATAATGAACAGCCATTCACACCACAATATGCAGAACGTATTTAAAACATTTTTAACATTTAACATTTAATGAACAACAATGGTGGCCATTTAGGGAACTAGTCACTAAGCATAATACTCGGCACTAACTAGGTAATTCTGAATTATATACTAGACATACTTGATATACTGCTAAACAGTACAGATACACTGCTAGAACAGTGCAGACCGGATTTGTGTACCCAAACCCGTCTTGACCGGCACAACCTATGTGCACGTCAGAACGCCTCCCCGACAATGGTACTCACCGGGTAGCTCGGAACGGAAGGCCTCGGAACTGAACTGAACTGGACTCGGACCGGACTGGACTCGACTCGAAACTTCGGAACCTCGGAACTGGTGGGCCTCTGTATACCTCGGATCTTGCTCTCTCAGCTAGGCTCTGGTCGGGATACTTCGCACTTCTCACCGCCTCGTCTGGGTGCTGATCGCAGCCTCAGTTACCCCCGCTCGGCAGGAGGGAGATACAGGAAATCCTGTGGGTACGCGTTGTTGTCCGTCCAGCTGTGACAGGAGACCGGGCCTGCAACGCACCTCCGGCGCGTGAGATGAGAAAGTGTCCCTGTTCGGGCGCCATATATGTGGTAAATAATTTAATTACCGGAACTTAATTTGATGCGGAAAATCTATAATAATAGCTCAGTAAAATAAGAGGCAGAATCCGTGGTATTAGAGGTTCGGAACGGGCTTTATTCCAAAATCAATTCGAATTGATGGACTCCATATTCCATCACCACGAAGGTTCAGGAAGTGAAGGACTAACTTTATTGACAAGTAATCATTTTTATACAATAGGCATTACAGTGAAACAGATGCAGGAGGCGTAACAGTTGATAACAAAGATAAGAACATACATGCGTAACTAAAATGGGTGTAACTGGGCGTAACTTAAAGAACGTCATCAGGTATGATGTCACAATAGGGTGGTTCCATGAAAGAATTTCGCAATGTCAGCAGAAATACTTGGCAGAGATGCGCGCGTAGCAGCATGACGTGTGATTGACGTGCAACTAGGGGGTGAAGGGGACTTGACATTTAGCTCTACATGTGGAGACAGAAGTCTGGGGTTATGTCAACCTAATCCCAAATCATATCTAACATCCTATGTTTAAAGAACTATGTTATCCGAAATGAGAGGTCTCTTAGGATAGAATCTTATTCTATACTGACTATACTGACTGTTAGTGCGTGTACAAGCGTCTAAGTGTCTACACTAGATGCGAGGGGGTAGGAATATTCCATGGTAACAGGGCTATGAATTACTTGCATAAAGACAGAGAAGCCGGGCCTTTTGCTCGGTAGCTGGAAGAATGTTTACTTAAACTACTAGACAGGAATGCATTGGGTGAGGAGCGGAGCAGATAATCTTGAAGGTGAAATACAGTTTTTTGGCAAGCAGACAGATCGAGTCAGGCACCGTTAGCCACGCAGGGAGTAGGACAAAGTTCATGGATACAGATACGAGCTCAGACTGGAGCTTTCAGAGGCAGAAGGCAGGAAAAGGCTTAATGGCAGAATCAGGGCCTATTCGCCTGGACTGTGAAATGGGATAAATGAACCATATAAAGCCGGTGGCCTTTCATACTTAGGAATAGAATATCCGGCCCATTCATGGCTGATCTGAAAGAGGACATATTGACGGTGGCCGCACATGTGTTTGTGTCTTCATAACTGGAACTGGAGGAAACATACATGTACTTGTGATTTATACATGAAACCGTTGGGGTCCAAGATAGGGGACATAACTGATCATAAAAATCCATATTTCCACACAACCAAGGGGGAACTCTTCCCCTCACCTGTGGACACCACCTGTGCAGCACCTAACCCTAGCTTGCTCACAGGTGTGTCCCAACAAAGAGACAGCAAGCCACAGTTCCCACGGACAGTAGTCAGCGATGAGACCCAAGTCCCATACCTCTCAGGGCTCTCAAACCTCTGCGGCATCAGAGAGCGGGGGGCAGTAGCCCCAGGTGCCCAGCACCTTTTGTCCACTCTCCCTTCTGTCAGGTCAGGCACGCCACCCTGACTCTGACCCACCAACCCTGGGCCTGTGTCCAGCGGCTGGGTGAGAGACTGGGGTGGGCTTTCCCACACCCGGTCCTCCTCCTCACCTGTGGACACCACCTGTGCAGCACCTAACCTTAACTGGCTCACAGGTGTGTCCCAACAGTCAGACAACAAGCCACAGTGGCCACCGACAGTAGTCAGTGAGGGGACCCAGGCCTTATGCCTCTCAGGATTCTCAAACCTCTGTGGCATCAGAGAGTGGGGGGCAGTAACCCCAGGTGCCTGGCACCTTTTTCCACTCTCCCTTCTGTCAGGTCAGGCACGCCACCCTGACCCTGGCCCACCAGCCCTGGGCCTGTATCCAGCGGCTGGGTGAGTGACTGGGGTGGGCTTTCCCACACCCGGTCCTCCTCCTTGGGGCTCGGTACCCTCCCACCTGGAGAGGTGCCCCCATAACACAAATTGGTAGGGGCACTGTTAGCAGTGGGCCCTTCCTCCAGGTCAGGGGGGATACCCTGAACCTGGCCCTCCAACCCAGGGTCTGTACCCTTAGGCTGGGCCTGTGCCTGGCAACCCAGGACTTCTGGGGGAGTATTCCAATTCCCCCCAAGGAAAGCACCCTTCTCTAGAGCTGTGCAACAGTCTGCCTGGCACACCAGGACTTCCTGGGGAGCACTAAGGCCCCCCTTGAGGGAAACATACCCCTCCACCAGATCAGGGCCTTGATCCTGCAATCGATCTACCAACCTGGAAAACCCCTCAGGTGGCACCGGGGTCAGAGGCGAGGACTCCCTCCCTCTGCACCCCCTTCCAGTATACTGCACCCTTCCACCTGGAGTGGTGCTGTTAGAAAAAAAAAGGTTGGGACACTGCTTACCGTTGTCCCTCCCTCCAGGTCAGACAACACCTGGACCTGACTTGCCAACCCAGGGACCGACCCCTGCGGCAGAACAACTGCCTGGCTGACCAGGACTTCAAGGGGTGCACACAACATCAACCCCACGGGCAGGACACCACCCATCGATGCCCTTCCCTCCAGGTCAGGAATCGCCTGTACCTGGCCTTCCAACCCAGGGACCATCCTCTGCGGTTGAGCAATTGCCCGGCAAACCAGGACTTCTTGGGGAGTACTAACACCCTCCCCGAGGGTAACACATAACTCCGGTGTTGTGTGACAGTCTGCCTGGCGCAGATCTCCCGGTCCCTGTCCACCTGACAGGGCGCGAAGATCTCCCAGGACAGAAGTGGTGTCACCATGGTCACTCCTCTGGTGCTCAGTCCTTCTGACTGGCCCCTGACCCACTGGTTCTCCCACTGGGGGCTCCTTCCCCCTCTCACCCCTCAAGCTGGACTTCTGCACCCTCCCCCTAGGAGCGGCACTACCAGACACAAGAACTGATGGAGGCCTGACTACAGGCACTCCCAGCTCACCTAACCAAGGGATATTCCCCACAACTGACGGTCCATCCGGACAGACTAGATTCCCTACCTGGTGTTCCCTCATGGAACCATCCAGTACTGGATACTGAGGTGGGGCACTTCGGGACCTATCCCAGTCTCACTCCTGCTCCCACGAGACAGGATGTGAGGCCCTACAACCCCCTCACAACAAGGGGACCTAGCTGCATCACTCCGGACCTCTCCCACCACTCTGGGTTGGAAGACCTCTGAACCACTCCTATTAGGGTCATTCCCTAATGCCTCTACAGAGCCTCTGGTACTCACCCAGAGGTCTGCCTCCTGTGCAAGCTTCCTATGACCAGAGAACTTGCGCTCTAACAGGTGTTGGTTTAGCTCTGGAAAATAGGAACTCACAATATGCTCTCCCACAATTGGATTACACAGCTCCACGCAGGTGCTAACCTTCAGCTCACAATCCAGTGCCTCACATACGTACCCCACACCACTCTCCTGAAATGGGCGAGACATTACATGACTGTCTCTATCACTCAACCCACACTCTTCTGGGCGGTTCTCACACTCATACACCAGGACTTCAACCACGGGGGAACCCCTCTCCCTGCACCTCACATCTAGAGTCGGTAGGGTGTCCTTCCCCTCACTAGGACTATGGGCCCCTGCGCTAGTTCCCCAATCCACCTCAGGGACACTGCACACTAATGGAGCTACCTCATATCCTTGAATCCCCTGGTGTAGATCAATCCCCTTCTTCGAGTCAGGTGCCACATCTCTGGGTGGGTGTACTACACTGTCATCATTACATAACTCAATTTTGCTGCCACCACTGGACCCCACCCTCACTGGTGAATCCAGACATTTAAAACTGCGCTCAGGGGATAACCTACCCTCCAGAGCTAACTTTTCCTTTACTGCTACCTGCGCTAGGTGTGCCTCCAGCTGGGCAATCTCCATTTGGAGCCTCTCTAACTCCAGCTGGTTCTCCCTCTCCCTCTGTCTGTCCAACTCCTCCGGGGACCATGAAGGGGATTGGGCACTACTCTGGGCACTAGACCTAGCAAGGGACTCCCTACCTATGGGACCCTCCCACCTGTCCACCAACTCCTCTAGGGGACCATAAAGGGAATCGGTCACTACCATAGGCACTAAACTCAGCAAGGAACTCCCCATCTCTGAGATATTCCATAACACTTTCTCCATCCTCTTTAAATTCTCCAGAGCCACCCTCAGACAAACTACCCTCTTGGTAGGTGTACTGGGACTCCAAGAATCTCCATCTGTCTTGCTGCCAAAGCCTCAGGGATGTCTGCAAGGATAGCTGAGTCTCCTTCCTACTCACTGCTAAACCTCACTGCTAAACCTCTCTCCTCACAGAACCCCCTTAGCTCCTCTAGACTGTATGTCAACAGGTCATCTATGTAAAAGGTAGGTCTCATTTCAGCAAGACCCATTGTAGCAATAACTGGATATAACGATCAAAAATAGAATCAAAAATCTCAAAAACGTACGTGGTTATGTTATGGTCTGCACTCACTAGTAGTGTACACTATAATTACTGTATGCAATCATAAATGCAAGTCCAGATCCTCACCGCTGACCACCAATGTTAGAAATGGGGGTCTCTAGTTGGCAATGGCTGGCCACTGTCCAAGTAGGGACCCTTCTTCCTAAGTCAGAGTAAGCAGCCTACACCCTTTGACAACCCCTGCTCAACCCTGTGGTACCGTAGCACGAGCAGCTAGGCTTATCTCAGAGGCAGTGTGTGAAGCATTTATGACCATACACAGTAATATAATGAGGAACACTACAAATGGACACCACTCAAGTAGTTATGAAAAATAGGTATTTTTATATAGACTTAATCACAAGACCAATAACAGTAAAAATCCACAATACTATAAAAATATAATTACTTTTGAAATGCTGCAAGGAAAAATAGTTCAGGATGCACAAAATGATGTTTAGTTCAAGGCAGGGGTCTCTGCGACCCTTTTACTCACAAAGTATCTGGTTCCTGGAGCAAAGCAACAAAAATGTCGCTAAGGAGTTGTAGCGAGAAATTTCCTCACGCTAACCAGCGTTGCGTTGAATCCTTACCGCGAGGGAGGATGATGCGCTGGGTTGCGGGCAGGACAAAGCGACAAACTTCCTCACGCTAAGCCGGTGATGCGATGAAATCCTTGCCGCGAAGGGAGGATGATGCACCGAGCCTGTTGCGTGTGCGATCTTGCTGCGTTGACAAAGATGGCGCTCCGCGAGGGAGCGACGATCCGGATTCGATGCGGGAAAAATGGCGAACGCTCGGCGTCCGCGCTGCGATGATCCTGTTGCGATGATTTCAGATAGCGGGCGTTTTCAGGCCCGCAGACAGGTGCTGCGACGATCTTCGGATAGCGGGCGTTTTCAGGTCCGCAGACAGGTGCTGCGACGATCTTCGGGGTTAGCGAGCGCTCAGCGACAGCGGAGCGGCGATTTTTCTCACGCTCACCAGCTGCAGCGGCTCGCTAACGGAGGTTAGAGACGATTTTCAGCGCTCTCTTCTCAACAGTAGAAATAGAGGTCCTGGAACACACAGGAGCCTCACCTGCAGATAGTAATCCTCGCTGGGAGGAAACAGGAGGCTGATGGTGGAGTCTGATGTGCCTGAGACTCCAGCAGGAGGCTAGCTCTCTCCTAGCCCTTGGGTAGTTGCTGTAGCAAAAGAAATAAAAGTCCAATCAAAGTTCCTTTCCTCTTCTTGAAGTCCAGTAGTAACAGCTGCAGGCCAGTCCCAGGAACAGCACACAAGCACAAGGACAGTCCTTCTCCTGCAGATTCTTGTAGCCACACGGACAGAGGTTCTTCTTGTTATCCAGGAGCAATACAAATTGTAGGGGTTTGTGCACAAATATTTATACCCCCAAAGTCTTTGTTCTTAGGGGTCCCAAGCCTCTGAACCCAGCCAGAACCAGTTTTGCCCAGCCCTGGAGCACTTTGTTGATCAGGCTGCATCCTTCCTTTCAGAAAGAGGGGGTCTGCCTCAGACGCACAGTGGGAGGTGGAGCCAGCTTTCACCTTGCCAGGCACAGCCCTATTCAAGTGCAGGAGCTACCCCTCCCCTCACACCTAGGCAGGTCGCTCTATTCAACCCAGGTCTGACTCAGCCTGCCCTGTCCCTCCAAAACCAGACAGCCAATACACATAATAGCAGAGCAACTGGAAGGCTTAGGCAAGAAAGTACCTATACTCTAAAAGGGGTAGTTTCAAACACAGAATATAAAAATAACGTTCACTAAAAGATGTATTTTAATATTCTGAGCTCAGGCAAACTAGATTCGTTTTTCTACCATGTTCTGTGGGTCAGTTAGGACTATAGGATGTAATAGCCCAGACCTCCCATTCTGGCCTATGGAGAACAGGTAGCCTTACAGTAGTGAAAAACGAAATTGGGTGTAATTCACTACTAGGACATGCTACATACAACAGGGCATGTCCTACCTTACACATACAATGCGCCCTATCATAAGGGGGGCTTACATGATGCCAAGGGAAGGTTTAGGGGCTGGGAAGCGGGTGCACTTCACAGCCAAGATGGCAGTTCTGGACTGCACGCAGACACTGCAGTGGCAGGTCTGAGACACACTTTACAAGCTGCTTCTGTGGGTGGCACAAACCAGTGCTGCAGGCCCACCAGCAGCATTCGGTTTACCAGCCCTGGGCACACATGGGCCACGCTACTGGGGACTAACAGGTAAACCAAATAAGCCAATCAGGGATATACCAATTCACATAGTCATATTTACAAAGGGAGAGCATATGCACTTTAGCACTGATCAGCAGTGGTAAAGTGCCCAGAGTCATAAAGCCAACAAAAACAGGTTAGGAAAAATCCAGGAGGGAGGCAAAAAGCTTAGGGATGACCCTGCAAAAAGGGCCATTTCCAACAGCAATCAACAAGGCCAACAAACAGCAACGTTCAGAAATATTGGCTGATCGTCCCAAGAAGGAGGTTAACCCATCTCAATCTATTGACCAACCTACCAGGTTGGTGCTGACGTTTAATCGACAGCACAAGACACTAAGAAAAATAGTGAATAAGAACTGGCCATTAGTCTTGAACAATCCCATACTGGGGGAACGTATATCTGCAACTCCCAGTATTACGTATAGGAAAGCGTGTTCCATGAGTAATGCTTTGGTCAGGAGCAGCCCCGAGATTACCACACCGAAAAATTGGCTCAGTAGTAGAACAGGGTTTTTCAAATGCTCCAGCTGTAGAGCGTGTAAGCAAGGCTATAATACCAAAACATATACCACCCCCTTTACACAGAAACCAGTGGCAATAACAAAATTTCTTAATTGCAAAACTGAGTTTGAGGTGTATGTGCTGGAGTGTCCGTGTGGCCTGCACTATGTGGGTAGTGATCCAGCAGAAAAGGGGATCCTCCCTGCGTCACAGATCCGTCACCACTCTTATTCATTCACACACGCATTCATTAGTGGGGCCCATAACACCAACATTCACACTAACGCACCCGTATCTGCACACAGGGGAATGAGGTATCCGCTGGACATGTGGGGGGGGTACCTTATTACCTATAGGGAAAGAAATATGTTACAAGATTTTACATATATACATCAACACCTATAGAATCCTAACCTTAACATCAAGGCACTCCACCACTTGGTTGAATGGACCAATTAGTTGCACTGGTTGATGGTGATTTAGAACCAGCTAAAACACATTAAAGCTTTAGAATTCTTATTCGATGCACTATACAAAGAAAACCACAAACTCCTTAAGTTAAACATTATTTAGTTTATCTAACTAATTGCTTTTAGTTGCATTTCAGTCAATCAAAGTTCCAATTTTAATTAATCAACACAAATTTACATGACATTTATATTTACCTATTCTTGCTATCAGGGTTATTTTCGAATTCAATTGGCTCTGCATAACCCAAATTATTTTGCTCAATCGTTTCAATCGGAATCGGGCCAAGAAAAGTTCAATGCTCGGCGCGACACAGTCCCAATGATCTCCAAAGGACCAAGTAATCGCGCATGCGAATCGATCACGGAACGCACTCTCCTCAGGATATGATCTGCGACCCCCCTCTCTATTCTACTACCCTTTTCATAATAAAATTCTGGGTAACATGAAACATTTCTTAGACTACGAGAGCATCTGATTGGTCCATTTGTTGAAATTTGTAATTTGGTCCTGTCTTCCCATCAATTTGGGTTCTCAGATATTTTGCTTGGTCATTTCCTCGGTCTATGTCGTACTCATGCAACATTGTTGATTCTTCCTCATAGGTGACCATTGTTTGTCATGGTGGTTTTACTGACTGAAATATGGCAGTCCTCCATGTTCCTATCCTTGACCAGGAACACTGTGCTCTGAATTTGAGGATGCCTGGAGATCTTCTGAGCCATCCGAGTCTGCGCAGTAGACATCGCGCTCACAAGACGGTGGCCACTTCCGAACTCCATTTTGTAAGTCATGGCTTGGTAGGCCCGAATGCCAACTTAAGCAAAACAAACACAAAAGAATAATTGATATGCGGAAATGAAGATTCTGTTAAACCCACACTAATCCCTTTATATATTAGTATTTTCCTAGCTTATTTGCGACATTTAAAGCAATACTACTCACCATTCGGTCCTTACAGGAACGCAAAACGTTACAAAAGCAACATAAATCATGCAATTTTCTATTACCACATCTCCTATTGTTAATTTGCGTACCATATTTAGTCATTGAGTTATTCTGCCACGCAAATAGCAATGAGTCCCGCGTATAGTTTATGTTTACTAAAATGCATATTGTTGATTAGTATAACACAGCACACAGTTAATTCAAATTAAAATATAAATTGATTACGTAATTAGTATTTTCATGCAAAATAGAGAAGGTATACAAAATTTTGCATTACCTGCTCCATCGGTAGCACTAAGCTGCAGGTCCACAAACGGATACTCCAGCACAAGCGAGCAATAACCAATAATGATACTGTGTACCCCGTGGCGAGACATTTCAGAGAACAGCATGGCAGTGATGTACAACATTTGAAATACTTTGCCATAGATACAGTCTTGCCGCTTAGAAGGGGTGGTAATTGAGAATACCTTTTGCGCAAACTGGAAACCCAATACATTTTAGAATTGGATTGTAAAGCACCACAGGGCATGAATGCAAGTGAGGATTTCTTCACTTGCCTGTAACATTGTCTATCTCATGCACTGTTCATTGGTAATCTCCTTTTAGCTGAATATTAGAAAAATTTGCTTATTTATCTGTGAATTTTAGGGTTAGTTTAATTATAATTTTATACACAATTTTATAAACTTTGTTGCGGCTGCAATTTAGTAGGGTGAGGGCACCTTTTATGTTTTTAGATACACAAGCACTTTATTTAAAAATATCATGGATCTATGCCCACTTGGGCAGGACTTGTTTTACCACACAAGGCAGAGCATCAGTAATTTTGTGAATGCTTGACTATAAAATAAATAAGAGCCGGGGTATGGTTACTATTACATTTGACCTGTGGATGAGTTACAGTAGCCAAGAAAGTGGATGTATATTGGGGAGCATGTGAAAGATCCTTGAGGCATTTTGTATATTTTATGCATAACCTTGATCCGTTACTTCTGAATACAGATTAATGGGGAACAGCCATTACAACGCAGTTTTTACCACGTGCAGCTTTTACATCGCATGCGTTGCAACGCATGCGATGTTACAACGCAATGCCATTACAACGCAAGTCTTTACATCGACTTGCGCTAGATGGCGTGCTAACATTACAAATAGTGTAGTTTACTATCCCAACACCTTCCCTACTGTTACGTGGACTGGAGTTGGAATAGTAAGTTACACTTTTCTGATGTTAGCACGCCATCTAGTGCAAGTCGATGTAAAGACTTGCATTGTAATGGCATAGCGTTGTAACATCGCATGCGTTGTAACGCATGCGATGTAACTGCACGCGTTGTAATGACACGCGTTGTAATGTGTTACATCCCAGATTAATACGTTTTAACCCGATACCCACAGAGTCAGCACACTGAAATATTAAATCGGATATTTATTTATTTTAAATGGATTTTACTTGATTTTAACTGTGTGTTTTCTATGCCCAATATTCACATGGCTCTGAGAATATTTATTTATTTATTTATTGTCAACAAGCTTTGCGCATATTTATTTCTATTTTAGAATTATTTATATGCTACACTGTGATATGTATTGGAGAACTACAAAGAATGTTTTGTCCATTTCCATGATGACGATAATCACATGTGTTGTACCTGGCACTAGCACTTGAAAATGAAAAAATTACTCTGTTTTGCGTCATGTGATCAAGGCCTCGTGGGAGGCAGAAACGCGTCATGGCGGAGGTGCGGGCGTTTGTCCAATAAACTATACATTTGCACTGAATCTGGGTCTGCTACTTTGTCTATTTGGCAGCGGAATCCTTTGTGTGTGTGTGTATGTACACTGAGAAACATAGTTTAAATGTCAAAATAATTTAATTAATTTAACATTAGTTCCTCAAGTGTGTTATTTATTTCCCTTTCTCCATTGATATCTATGGGAGCGTGTTGCCCTACCTGTGTGTGGACATATGTGGTGCTTTACTTACTCCAAGGCCGGCGAAAGTACATTTGAGCCTGTTTTAATACCTTTAGCGTTGTATTAACTTTACAAGTGTAGTTTGTGACAATCAAATATCTTGATCTTGTGAGTGTGTTTGTATTAGTATGTCTCTCCTTAAAATCCTCCTAAAATTTCCATAGTATCCTCTATTTTAGTATTAAGTACTTAACATTTTCCAGCCAGTCCCCCTTGTCCTACACATATTTACTACAAAAACGTACACCTGGCAGATATCTCAGGGCAGAAAAGATAGGAGAACCGAGGATAAGGTCTCCAGCATTAGGTTTGTAAATAGCATTTTGTAGTATGAGTAGTACTACTGCAGTACTAATTTATCACTACGAGATGCAGTTTGTGATTAGGTTACAGTGTTTTTCTGTCCGCCCATTTCATTGCCTTCTCTTGACACCACAAAACCTATTCTGTCTTCTACTTCACCCTCAAATTAAGGGCAATTGCATATCCATCTAAGGAGAGCATCAGAGTGGAACAGTGCCCTGCTTAACTTTTCTGGCCTACAGCAGTAGTTCTCAAACTCCGGCTACTAAGAAGGAAGAGGTACGTATAAGAATGGCAACCGGGTCCCTTATAAAAGTAACATATATTGGCAGTCATACTATTTTAAGCAACAACACTGTATTTTTGAACTTGTAGTTTGCTTTAATATTCTCGGTATGAGCTAGAAGCCCATCATTAAGAGTGCTGTAAGCTAATAAAGCAACGCTGTCAGAAAATGCTTACATGATACGGGGCACATGGTATACAGGGGTTGGTGCTGGGCAAATGGAGTAAGGTTCTCTATCATGGACAGATGTTGCTGCTGCATCCACCAAGGGGAATCATGAGTAATAAGCAGGAGGGTGTGCGAAAGGTTAAAATTGTCGAGGCTATAAGAAGAGAGGAGTGGGTAACCACTAAATGTACTGGACCAGAGCTCTCAAGTTTCCCAGGTCTGTGTGTGAATAGTTTGCACAGACAAGTTTTTTTTCTCCAAACATGTCTTGAATTTGTTATGAATAGTTAGATCCTCCTCCTACTTTCCTTCCCATTTCCCCATAATAGGAACATGGCCCTAGTGTGTCCCACCATATTTGACTAACACATGGACCTGTGTAACATGAGAAATCTGCTAGACAGAAAGAAAACCTCACACTGGTAAATGGCCACTCTTATAAGTATCTCTGACCCCTCTTTCTCAGACAATCTAGCAACATATAGTCTCCTTCCCACCTCTTTTTTTACATTCTGCCCTGGGTATGTCACTTCCTAGACCCATTGCCCCCTGAAGTGGCTTTTGAGGCATTGTTGGACATGGCTATTCTTAGGGGAATTTACCCCAAAATGTTTTGCATTTTCTTACTAGTCTTTGTCGACTCTCTCCGCATGATGTTAGGAATCTGGGGACTTTCCCCCTGTACTGCAGAAGGAAGGTGTACACACCCACCTTGCCCTCATTAGGCAGGGGGTGTGTACACGATGAGTTTAGGTACTGTACTTCTCTGTGCCCTGTAAACAGGTATACCACATATCCGGGTTGGGTACAGCACTGGCTAGTAGTGGGATGTAGCACTGATGGTGCTACTCACCGGATAGCCTGTCAACCATGAATCAGGCCTGCCATTGCAGGCCGATGGGGTGCCATTGCACCCCTGCCTAGGTTGGCATCACTTACACCTCAGCCAACTCTGATTGGGTCATCCCATACCATGAAGGCACCCTGTCAGTGGTTAATCTGTAAAAAAGTAAGTGCCGAAGCTTTACGCGGAGGCAGCTTGCACCAGCCCATTTCTCCTGTTAGCACTGCCTAAAACAGAGGCTGTGGCGTAATGGGCAGAGCTGCTGACTTTGGAGCTGGGAAACCAGGTTCGAGTTTCACCATCGGTTCAACATCCTGTGATTCTGGGCAATTCACTTAATCTTCCCGTAAATTAATGTGTCCTTTAACTGTTGCTCATGAAAAGCGCCGGAAACCACCAGCTCAAATTAAGCACTGCACCCCCTTCCCCCCTATGAAGTCCTGAAGGGTGCAGGGGAGGGTGGTAGGTCCAAGGTTGGGTGGGTACATCTGAATGTTCCCTGCCCAGATAGTGAGGAACCCCATCCGGTGGGGCTTCCCTTGCCTTGGAGGTCGGCTCTTCCCAGGGGATACTCCTGGGGTGTAGCAGAGTCTCTTGTGTGGTCTAAGGGCTCTGTGCATGCGGCTTCCTACACAGGCTAGGAAGAGGAGCTAACAAGTTGTTCTGAAAAATGGGCAGGTCTGCCAACGCAGACATGGTGGTGTGCCCGGCCTTTATGCCATTTTGAATATGTTGCCAGCCTGCTGTTGCAGACCGGGTGTGTGCCATTGCACCCGGAAGGGGGTCAACCCATATCCAGCTAGCCCGGGCAGGGTGGTGTGTGCACACCCGCACCTAAGGTGCTAGAGCCTGGGTAAACCTATGTGCCCGGCTTTTTGTTTATCGCAGACTGGTGTGTGCGCATTGGCAGCTATCGTGATTAAACATATGAGCAGCCAGCCATTGCAGGCAATTATATGTGCGTACCCACACCTGTGGTGCCAGTCTGAAAAGTGTTGTGTGCCGAGGTGCCTGGCTCCTATGGACACTAGCGGTCAGGGGAGCAGATCTGTGCATTCCCCAGCAACAGCCAAAAACCATGGGCATACCACTAGAGCGACAAGACCTCTGCTATTTGTGGACAGAATGGAATAGATTGGAGAGAGAGGTTTTGACATTTGACCTCTAGGGACGAGATCATGGTTCCATTAAAGATCAACATCTGCATTCCATGGCCTGATGGCAGACAGGCCTACAATTTCAGGGAGACATCTGTGGTTCAAAGGGAAACCCTATAAACCACCCCTAACTTCAGAGACACACAACAGTATACTACTGGTGCCATCCTTCAGCAAAGGGTGAGACATGCTTGCGGGGCATGGGACCAGGGAACCCAGACTGTGTGGGGTGTACACTGCCAGAGGGATCTGTTGTGCACATGGAGGATTACTGCCCGTGAAGGGGACTGCATGCCCCTTCTGAATAGTGGCTCGCCAGGGCCGAAGATCAGCTGAAGTGTGGTGCCCTGAAGTGGGCTCTCCAAGGGCCTATCAGCAGGCCTCCTATTCTTTTGGAGCTCTCAGGGACATCAAAGATCTCTGGTGAGTGACTTACACAATCTACCTGTGACATCTGGAGAGCGATGTCCTCTCAAGTGCCCACATAGGCTACTGAATCCCAACGGGTGGTGCGGTACGAGTGTGGAACTAAGACTTGTGCCTGGAGACTGGATTGTCTAGTGTGGATACCAGAAATTTAGCCTGCATTTTAGACGTGTGGTTCCTGTACCCCAGGGACCCTGATGTTGGTGGTGAGCGGATTCACTGATTGCGGGATCCCGCATGACCCGTTTTGTCGATCGTGCCGCATCTCCCTCATGCGACACGCCGACTGCATGCTCATTGCATACTGTGTCCAATTCACAGGGTGCGACCCTCTGAGGTGGTGGTGTACCTGTAGTAGTACCTCATGTGGCTCTACTGAAGTTGTGGCTGTGTATGTGACCGGGCTGGTCAGGTGCACTGTGCCCGAATTGCCTGGGCACGACCCTGATCAACGTGTACCAGTCGGGGTGCCTCCTCCTATCGAGATGCTCCCTTGGGTTACACCCAATTCATCAGTGTTAGATTTGGGGGTCTCTAGTTGGCAGAGGTAGGTACCTTTGACCAAATAGGGGCCCTTGGGTCTAGTCAGGGTAAGGGGGTACACTCCTAAAATAACCCCTGCTCACCCCCTTGGTAGCTTGGCACGAGCAGACAGGCTTATCCCAGAGGCAGTGTGTAAAGCATTTGTGAACACACACAGTAACCCAGTGACACCACTACAGATGAACACCACACAAGTTGTAGTATAAAAATAAGTATTCTTTATATAGACTTATCACAAGACCATAAACGACAAAAATCCACAATAATGGACTTAAAATGGTAGAATTAGCTTAGTTCTCTTTAGATGTTAAAATGAGACACTTTGAGTTCAATGTACCTTTGGATGCGTAATGCTATACAGCGAAAGTGTTGCAGGGAAGGTGATGCATCGGTTCCTTACATGCAGGAACGGTGATGCATCGGTTTCTTACTGGGCTTCCGTGGTGATGCGGCCCGCAACGCCGTGGTGCGAGGAAGATCCCATGCAATGAAACAAAGATGACGTCTTCTTCTTGATGCAACACGATGCGTGCACGCCCGACGGCCGTGCGGCGACTCAACGATTCTACTGAGCCGCGACAGGCCCTGCGACACGCTTCTCGGGTGATGCGAGACGCTTCGGTGATGCGATGCGACAGCTGCAGCGGCGACACCCTTCTTCAGTGATGCGATGACAGCGGCTGCGACACGCTTCTCCAGTGATGCAAGACGCTTCTGCGATGTGATGCGACAGCTGCAGCGGCGACACCCTTCTTCAGTGATGCAACAACAGCGGCTGCGGCAGCGACACGCTTCTCCGGTGATGCGAGACGCTTCTGCGATGCGAAGCAACAGCTGCTGCGGTGACACCCTTCTTCAGTGATGCGATGACAGCGGCTGTGGCGGCGACACACTTCTTCTTCGTGAGTGGCGCTTCCAGCTCCTTGCAACACGCAGTCCCTCAGAAAGCCCAACACAACTGCAGGCACTTCCAATGAACTCTTGGGAAGTTGGTTGGTGAAGTCTGTTGTCCCTGAGACTTCAGCAGGAGGCAAGCTCTTTCTCAAGCCATTGGAGATCCTTCACAAGTTGAATAAAGTACACATAAAGTTCCTTTCTCCTCTCTTTGGCAGTCAGGCAACCACTGCAGGCCAATCTCTCAAGCTTAGGGATAGTCTCTCCCCAGTCTCTCTGGTTCCTCTCCTCAGCTAAGGTTTCTTCTTGTTTCCCAAAAGTGATCTAAAGTTCTTGGGTTTGGGTCCCAATATTTATACTCAGTTTCTCTTTGTTCTCTGAAGGCAGAGAGGCCTTTGCCTAGTCCAAACCAGTTCTGGTCAGTCCTGGAGCACTTTGTTGACAAGACTCCTTCTTTCCTTTCACAGTGCACGGCAGAGACATCAGACGCACCACAGGAGGTGGAACCAGCATTGTGGAGGGAAGGCACAGGTGCCACTCCTCCCACCCATCTACATGCAGATCTTTCTATTCAGCCCTGTGCTGACTCACCCTGTCTCCTGGAATCCCCCAGCCCTTGTCACTCAAACTCCAGACAAGGAATACACAACCTAGCAGAGGCAGGCTTGGATGGTTAGACAAGAACATACCTACTTTCTAAAAGTGGTATTTTCAAACACAGAAAGTTAAAACCAACTTCACTAAGAGATGTATTTTATCATTCTGAGTTTAAGCATACTAAACTCGAATTTCTACCTAGTTCCCTGAGTCAGTTAGGATTATAAAATGTAATAATCAAACTGCCCATTCCGGCTTATGGAGAACAGGTAGCCTTGCAATAGTAAAAAACGAAAAATGGTTGTAATTCACTATTAGGACATGCCACACACACCAGGGCATTTCCTACCTTATACTTACAATGCACCCTGCCCTTGGGCCTACCCGAGGGGTGACTAATATGCAGAAAAGGGAAGGGTTTGGGACTGGCAAGTGGGTGCACTTACCCAGTCAGCATGGCAGTACCAGACTGCACACAGGCTCTGCAATAGCAGACCTGAGACACATTTACAGGCTGCTTCTGTGGGTGGCACAACCAGTGCTGCAAGCCCACCAGCAGCATTTGGTTTACAAGCCTTGGGCACCCCTAGTGCACTGTACTAGGGTCTGACAGTTAAACCAAACCAGCCAATCATGGAATCACTAATCCATACATCAATTTACAATAGGGAGAGCATATGCACTTTAGCACTGATCAGCAGTGGTAAAGGGCCCAGAGTCATAAAACAGCCAACAACAGGTCAGAAGAAATACAGGAGGAAGGCAAAAAGTTTAGGGATGACCCTGCAAAAAGGGCCAAGTCCAACATTCAGTTGTTCCCCTTTGACTCTCATTGCAGTGGACCAACTGCCCTCTCCACACCTGGACCCTCCCGAAGATATCTTGGTGCCAGATAGTAGCAAGAGAGATTGACTGGGTTAAATGAACGCTTCTGAGACAGTCAGAAGTGGGTCAAGAGACTTCGTGACTCCAGTGTGTTTCGAGACCTGTAGGTGAACTTTCCGAGGGGCTGCTAAACTCCCTTTGTTTATGTCTACCTCCTAATTAAAATTTGCAACATATCCCCACCTGCTTCCCGAGGACCAAGTGTGACTTTGGCTGCGTGTGACCTAGTATCTGGGAGGAGGGGCTGGGTATCTTCCATCGGTGGTATAGGCAGAGCCACTGGAAATATGCAATTGTGTGGCAGCAATGATTTTCACATTTGCGATGATTTGCCACATTTGCCACTAAATCATCATCTGTCGCATAATCTGCAGATTGTAATAAAACACTATTTGTTTTCTAGATGAAACAGTTCAAAGGTTACTCAAATACTATTACACATGCTAAAGGGTAGTGGAAGGCCCTTTGCAAAGCTGGACTGATCACCTTTCTGTTGCTCTATTACTATATTTGGATGTTAAACTGGTACTAACCAGGTGCAACCAATACCCACAGAACGTTACTGAGTTTAAAAATGATGAAAAAACAAAGTAATACTATTAGAAAATGTGCTGCATAATATGGCATAATTTACTCAACTGCTGCATAATCTAGCCCACTCCTGCCGCATAATTCCAGTGGCCCTGGCTATAGGACAATCCGAGTGAACGAAAGGGTAGAGGGAGGCTGGGGCCATGGAGTCTGCAGGGTGTTATCCATTGACCTGCTGGGTACCAGTGGCACCGCTTTAGGGTGCTGAGTGTGTATGTGTGTGAGAGCATTCCGCATGGACTGGGCTGGTACCTGTCGCACGTGTAGCGGTGCGGAGTGAGTGTGTGTGTGTGGGAGCGATCATCTGCGGACCGCCTGTGATTCACGACACTGGCCAGCAGCACAGCTTTATACGTTACTTTCATGCAAAATGCACAATACATTTGATATATACAATACGAGTGGGCCCAGTACTGCTAGTAATATTTCCAAAAGTGTTTTTTACCCAAAGGTATATGTTCCTGTTATAATGATTGCACATGTGTGTTGAATACAAACGATATTTCCATACATCCTGTGTAAAGTCTCTTTTGTGATGCTCAGTGTATTTATCGTGAGGGACTGCTGTCCCTTTGCTTTACACATTGCCTCTGAAATAAGCCTGACTGTTCAGTGGCAAGCTACCAAAGGGGGAGCACAGGTCATACAGTCAGAGTAATCACCAGCCCTTGACAGGAGTGGTCGGTTTTGCCTGGCTGGGGGCATCCCTTTAGCCAATCAGAAAGTGCTGGTTCCAAGAGGCATATAGTGCTGTTCACATATCCAGCTACCATAACACTGAGGTAGCAAACTGGGATCTTGAATCCACCATTGAATGAGAGTCACTAGTGAGCATTGCTGCCACTATTCCCAGGGAAAGAAATCTCACACCTGTGTTTTCCTACCCACTTGCTCTTGGTTTTACATAGTGGCATTTGACTTACCACCAGTGTGCCTTTCAGCAAGTAGTTGCCCGTCTTCATCCACTCCACCGATAACAGCCATATTGAATTAGGAACTGCGCATTGCATGAGGTGCGGGCTGAAAATGGACGTGGGAGAAGAGGAAGGAATTGAATTTGGACAGTCACTATGAGATGCCAAGAGAAACAGCCCCAACTCATGTAGTCTGAGTAAGATTTAGCGGAGTAAACAACATCTTGGACCTTGAGAATAATGCCATTATACTGGCTTTGTGGAAGAAAGTGATGAGTTACAGCGTGAATCACTCAAATAACACAAAACCCCTATATTAATTACTTCCATTGTCAGGATAATGGCATAACAATATCCTTTAACACATCATCAGGATGCTTGAAAGTACTCTTCAACACAACTTGATTTATTACTTGTGTACTATAGAAGTATTAGGACATGTTAGTAGAGCAACCATTCTTCTAAATGAGGAATATGCAAATTCCAAGATGGCTACCTGGTTAATGCCATCTTGGCACAGGTCATGAAATTCAGACCCTTCTTTCACTAGAACATGCCTTGTCTGTTTTCCTTAGCTATGGGGCATTCATGTTTGATGGGTTCGAGCAACACAGCAAGCATATAATACTAAAGATTGTAGATGTATTTGCAACCATTAAATAGTTATGGATGATCACATACTCCAAAGAACAGCTAAACTGTGAGACCCAGAGTGCAATCTGTGCCCATTGCACGGCCTGTATCTCCACAAACAAATTCAGGTAAACGCCAAACGGCAGAACTGAGCCTGCACAGGGGTAGAAGAGATTGAGGTACGCGCTAGCCGACCTGCCCACTTGAGACTATTGTGTAAAGATAAAGAAACAATAAAATAAATTGAACTGAAATGCTCCTCAAAACAGTGAGAAAACTTTGAGCCATTTACATATTGATATTTTTTTTCCACACCTAACTATAACATTACTTTAACTTTTGTTTTTTTCAGTAAATATATATATATTAACTAAAATCCGAAAGGTAACAGGGACGTTATAGGTAGGTACAGTTTTTACACACACAAAACCATAGATATTCAGCAGTTATAGTTAGTTATCTTAAGCAACTATAACTTGTGCTGTAAGGTAACTATAACTCGTGCCCCCACCATGCACAGTTTTATCAGTAATTTTAAAGCAAATGTTGCAGTGATATTGTCAATGATGTCATAAAAGGAGTTATGAGTGATGTAATATGTGTGGTGATTAGCAGTGCATATTGAGAAAGTGAGTTATAGTTACCTTAGGGCACACATTACAGTTACTTGAGATAACTCTAACTATAACAGCAGAATTTCTATGCTGTTGTGTGTGTAAAATCTGACCCTAACTATAATGCCCCGTAAGTTTTGTTTTTTTAGTCAATTTATAAGGTTTGTTAATTCTATTCCCTGGCTATAACACCCCAGTAACCTTAGATTTTTTTAGTGAATCTCAACAGTTTTTTAAAACTATTTCCTAACTATAACATCCCTGTCCTGTTAGCAAACAAACCTTTGGTCTCCAGTTGGAATTCAGTGACCCCCTCTATCACAGGCTCCTTATCCAAAGCGAGATTTGTTGAAATATCAGTTGAGGTAGTGTTCCTGCTCAGGCCCTCTCCCAAGGGTCTGTACACATACTCACCTGTTCAACAGACACTTCATCACTAGACGTTTTATGGAACTTGAATGTCCCCAGCCCTAAAAGCTTCATATTTAACTTTACAAATATCTCTTTCTGTTTGTTCTGCTGTATTACCGATTGTGTAAGTTAAAAAAGGTAAAATCCTGAAAGGAGTGAGTTGTCTAATAGCTGCAGTTTGCTCAGGCATGGGTAAATATTCCTACTTCTCATCGTAATCCCAGAGATGTGGTTAATAATTTGGCAGGTTGGAATCTGGGCCTTCAGAACTGTCTGTGTTGTTGCCAGAAACTAACTAAAGAATGGACGAAAGGCAATGGAATATTGTGTCACAAAATAAGCATTGAAATCTCAAGTTGTCCCACATCAGGTGTTATGAGCTCATTCAATCCTTTTGGTTGTTTTTCTTTGTTGTCTACTACTTGAACTTTTGCGTTTCCCGTGCCGTATACTGGTACAAACTACAAAACATGGCAGCTACTCAGCTACTCAGACCATACTTGGGACAGCTTGAGATTTCTGAAGAAAGAGCTTCACAGAGAAGTGGCGATGACAACAATAGTAAGAAGGATTGACAAAGCCAATAGGTCTGGACTTGCCAAGTGTGCAATTTGTAAAAAGAATATGTTTATAACGATACGAGTATGCTAAAAATTGGCAACATGTTTAATAGAAAAAGGAGTGATCCAGCAGTATAGGAATATCAGCCCTGGAATTGAAGTGTATGAAGTAAAATGTTGCAACTCAGAGCAAGACAGCTCATGGATGAAGTAGGCTGCCCCAGTGTCCATTTTGTATACTTAGGCTGTCCTGTTTTCAGGTTTTTTTTTGTATGGATTTTAGTGGCATTTTCTCAGTGTTTTCCAAACCTTTTAGACACAGTGCTTATCATTGTTTCTTATCACTGTTTATTCAGCTGTCTAGCACCCAAAATAGACAGACACTGTGTTCCAGTGTTTACAAAACATGGTGGGGCAGATTTACAAGCCCCTTGCGTCATGTTTACGGTGGTTAGTCTAAATATCGAGTTTTAAATTTCGACCTACAAGTATATCGAGTTGTTAATATCGTAGGTAAAGAATATCGAAGTCAAGAATATCGATGGACAGAATATCGACCCCAAGGTAAGTATTATCGAAGTTAATAATATCGAAGTCATTAATATAGATGTAAGTAATATCGTAATCAAAAATTTCGATGTCAATAATATCGATATTTTATTAGTGTAATGTATTTTAATATGTATTTTATTTGTATGTTAAAGATTATTGTAATGTATTTTAATACATTTAAAAATCAATGTTTAGAGATTAATAATTATTTAAAATATAATTTAGCGTTTTAGTATCAGAGCGGGTTGTGGGTTTATAGGGGAATAGGGTGGGAAGTAATTTAATTATAATTAATTAATTAATATGTATTGTTTAATTGGTATTTATGATTAATTAATTGTTAATTAATTACTAATTGTAAATTAAATATATTAATTGATTAATTAATTGTTAATTATTAATTGTAAATTAATTTTATTAATTGGTTAATTATATAAGTCATAATTAGTTTAATATTAATATTTATTTATTGGTATTGTTAATTAATTAATTGTTAATTACTAATTAATTGATTTATTTTTATTAAGTGATTAATTGATGATTAAATTAATTATGTGAATTTTTATGTGTAGTGGGTTGTGGGTTTATAGGGGAATAGGGTGGGATGTAATTAAATTCAAATAATTACTGATAATTTTTATTTATTTGTAATTAATAATAATTAATTGTTAATTAATTATTAATTGGTAATTAATTGTTATTAGTACGTTAAATATAGTAAATATAAATAATTTATTATTTCATGTTATTTGTTGTTATTGCTAATTAATGTATTGTTAATTAATAATTAATTTGTGAAAAATTGTAATTTGGTAGTTAATATGTATAAATTAGTAAATAATAAGTATATTAATTATAAAGAATGTATTATTAATTGTAAATAATAGATAAACTGATATTTAAATGTATTGTGTATTTTGTATGTGTAGTGTGTTAAAGGGGGAATAGTGTGGGTTGTAATTTAAAGTTATTTATATAAATATTTATTTTAAATAATTGGTATTTAATAATAAATATTTTGTAAATTAATTATTAATATGCAATTTTTTTAATAACTAATTATTTAATTGGTTATTATGTTTATAGAATCCCTATGCTATCCAGTGCTTTCCCAACTGTTTTACTATCTGGAGTAGGAATAGTAATTTTTACCCCTACGCTATCCAGCGCTTTCCCTACTGTTTCACTTACTGGAGTGGGAATAGTAATTTGTACCCCTACGCTATCCAGCGTTTTCACTACTGTTGCACTCTCTGGAGTGGGAATAGTAATTTTTACCCCTACGCTATCCAACGCTTTCCCTACTGTTGGACTCACTGGAGTGGGAATAGTAATTTTTACTCCTACGCTATCCAACGTTTTCCCTACTATTGCACTCTCTGGAGTTGGAATAGTACATTTTTTTCCCTACGCTATCCAACACTTTTCCTACTGTTGCACTCTCTGGAGTGGGAATAGTAATTTGTACCCCTACGCTATCCAACGCTTTCCCTACTGTTGCACTCTCTGGAGTTGGAATAGTAATTTTTACCCCTACGCTATCCAGCGCTTTTCCTACTGTTGCACTCTCTGGAGTTGGAATAGTAATTTTTACCCCTACGCTATCCAGCGCTTTCCCTACTGTTTCACTTACTGGAGTGGGAATAGTAATTTTTACCCCTACGCTATCCAGCGCTTTCCCTACTGTTTCACTTACTGGAGTGGGAATAGTAATTTGTACCCCTACGCTATCCAGCGTTTTCACTACTGTTGCACTCTCTGGAGTGGGAATAGTAATTTTTACCCCTACGCTATCCAACGCTTTCCCTACTGTTGGACTCACTGGAGTGGGAATAGTAATTTTTTACTCCTACGCTATCCAACGTTTTCCCTACTATTGCACTCTCTGGAGTTGGAATAGTAATTTTTTTCCCTACGCTATCCAACACTTTCCCTACTGTTGCACTCTCTGGAGTGGGAATAGTAATTTTTACCCTTACGCTATCCAACGCTTTCCCGACTATTGCACTCTCTGGAGTTGGAATAGTAATTTTTACCCCTACGCTATCCAACGCTTTCCCTACTGTTGCACTCTTTGGAGTTGGAATTGTAATTTTTACCCCTACGCTATCCAGCGCTTTCCCTACTGTTTCACTTACTGGAGTGGGAATAGTAATTTTTACCCCTACGCTATCCAGCGTTTTCACTGCTGTTGCACTCTCTGGTGTGGGAATAGTAATTTTTACCCCTATGCTATGCAATGTTTTCTCTACTGTTGCACTCATTGGAGTGGGAATAGTAATTTTTACTCCTAAGCTATCCAGCGTTTTCACTACTGTTGCACTCTCTGGAGTGGGAATAGTAATTTTTACCCCTACGCTATCCAACGCTTTCCCTACTGTTGGACTCACTGGAGTGGGAATAGTAATTTTTACCACTATGCTATCCAGTGGTTTCCCTACTGTTGCATTCTCTGTAGTTGGAATAGTAATTTTTTTCCCTACGCTATCCAACACTTTCCCTACTGTTGCACTCTCTGGAATGGGAATAGTAATTTTTACCCTTACGCTATCCAACGCTTTCCCTACTATTGCACTCTCTGGAGTTGGAATAGTAATTTTTACCCCTACGCTATCCAACGCTTTCCCTACTGTTGCACTCTTTGGAGTTGGAATAGTAATTTTTACCCCTACGCTATCCAACGTTTTCCCTACTGTTGCACTCTCTGGAGTGGGAATAGTAATTTTTACCTTTACGCTATCCAACAGTTTCCCTACTATTGCACTCTCTGGAGTTGGAATAGTAATTTTAACCCTACGCTATCCAACACTTTCCCTACTGTTGCACTCTTTGGAGTTGGAATAGTAATTTTTACCCCTACGCTATCCTACATTTTCCTTACTGTTGTTTTCGTTGGAGTTGGACTAGTAGTTTTATTGTGTCTGATATTTAATATGTTTTGTATTATTTTTGCTATTGTAATATATCAGTAATAATAAAAATTATTCACATTAAAAATATTGATTATTATTTGCTATATGTAATTATTAAATATTTATTAATGTTATTGTTTTATGTGTATAGATGTATTGGTAATTTTGTAAAAACATTTAATAATTTATACGTTACAGAAATTATTATTAAAATTAATTATTAAGTAAGTATATATATTATATATTATATGTATATGTTTAATTAAAGTTTTATTAAATTATATATATTAATTATACATTTTAAATATTATACAATATATTTAATTATGTTTATTTAATTTCTAAGTATAATTTGGTTTATTTTACATATATTTTTTAAGTAAAAGAAAAACGATATTTTTAATAACGATATTTTTGACATCGATATTTAATTTTCGATATTTTTGTACTTACCATGTTGTAGATAGGATGTCGATATTCTTGACATCGATATTTTGTTGCGATATATTTGTAGGTCGATTTTCTGTCTGTCGAAATTATGTCATACAACCCATGTTTACGACACCGTTGCATCACTTCTGTGCCACTATGTGACAGATTTACAACGTGACGCATCTAGTGAGTCAGGTATAATGTATGCAGTGTGGGCGTTCTGTCGCATGGAATCCCCGTAAATGCGACGCAGTGAAATCAACAAGATTTCACTGAGTCACTTATACGTCCATGCTGCGTCAAAACCTTATGCCTGCTTGAGGCAGCATGTTAGGTATAGGGCGCCCCAGAGCATTGCTGGAGTTGTGTCATGCTTGCGACACGACTTCAGCAATGCGCTGCCCTTATGCCAGAAGATGCGACACGCATCTGACTATACTTGCGCCACGGTGCGTCGCATTGTAAATGCGACGTATCCGTGGTGGCCCAAGGGTATTCCTGCGTGTCGCACCTTTACTGGTGCATCACTGCTAATATGCCAGTCCTTGTAAATCTGCCCCGTTGTTTTTTGCAGTTATTGGTATGAAACACATATTTAGGTGCCAATTCCGATCCGGTAAAAACCGGGTACGAACCGTCGGACGGAGCCTTTTCTCCGTCCGACTCGTACCCGGTGCGAAATCCATCCGAAAATGCAAGTACGATTCATACGGAAACACCATTTCCGTACGATTCGAACAAAACACCGACCGAACAGAAACTAAACACAATTCCGATCCTGAAAGGAGCCGACGTGACGTCGGTACGCATCCAGCCTACGTTTCACGAACCAGGAAGTACGATTCGAACCGACGTCATCCCGCACGGAAAATATTTACCGGCTGCCAAAAACTGCCGGGAAATCAGGACGACACACGCAAGGAGCAGCTGGACGCGACGAACAGACATGGACCCGAACCTACGTGCCATCCCTGCCCTCCTAGCAGTCCACCTGGCGTACAGGAACCGACGCAGACGCCGCAGAAGGTCAGCACAACAACCAGGGGCAAAGGGGGGGGCAGGGGCAGGACACACAACACCAACACATGGTACCAAATCACACATGGCCTGGACATACCTGACCATCAGGGCCTGGTCACTTCCAGGGGGTGGGGGCAAGGCCAGCAACGCAAGCGTCCGCCACAACGGAAGTGGATGGTCACGCGAACCGGTACGTACCCTACCCAGGCCGCAAGAGCGTGGGTACGGAACGTACCACGCGTCCCCCTACGTCACTCCAACAATAGCGGTACGGCCCGTACCCACGTCAGAAAGGCCTTGGTACAGCTCGTACCAGCATTGCTGGGGTCATGTAGGGGTACGCGTGGTACGACCCGTAGCCACGCCCCCAAGGCCTGTGTACGGTGCGGACCCCACGGCCCGCAACAATGGTGGGACGCACCGTACCCACACACCAAAGGCATGGGTACGGCCCGTACCCAGGCACGCAGAGCGTGGGCAGGGGTATGTACGGACCGTACCCCCACCCGTGGAAGTACGGCCCGTACCCCCACCCGTGCATGTACGCCCCGAACCCCCACTCGTGTATGTACGCCCCGAACCCCCACCCGTGTATGTACGCCCCGAACCGCCACCCGTGTATGTACGCACCCAAGCGCCACCCGTGTATGTACGCCCCGAACCCCCACCCCACCCTGGTATGTACGCCCCGAACCCCCACCCGTGTATGTACGCACCCAAGCGCCACCCGTGCATGTACGCCCCGAACCCCCACCCCACCCTGGTATGTACGCCCCGAACCCCCAGCCGTGTATGTACGCACCAAACCCCCACCCGTGTATGTACGCACCAAACCACCACACCAGCCGTGTATGTACGCACCAAACCCCCACCCCAGCCGTGTATGTACGCACCGAACCACCACCCGTGTATGTACGCACCGAACCACCACCCGTGTATGTACGCCCCCGAACCCCCACCCCAGCAGAGTATGTACGCCCCGAACCCCCACCCGTGTATGTACGGACCGAACCCCCACCCCAGCCGTGTATGTACGCACCAAACCACCACCCGTGTATGTACGCCCCCTAACCCCCCCCAGCCGTGTATGTACGCACCGAACCACCAGCCGTGTATGTACGCACCAAACCCCCACCCGTGTATGTACGCACCTAACACACACCCCAGCAGAGTATGTACGCCCCGAACCCCCACCCGTGTATGTACGGACCGAACCCCCACCCCAGCAGAGTATGTACGCCCCGAACCCCCACCCGTGTATGTACGGACCGAACCCCCACCCCAGCCGTGTATGTACGCACCAAACCACCACCCGTGTATGTACGCACCAAACGCCCACCCGTGTATGTACGCACCAAACCACCACACCAGCCGTGTATGTACGCACCAAACCCCCACCCCAGCCGTGTATGTACGCACCGAACCACCACCCGTGTATGTACGCACCAAACACCCACCCGTGTATGTACGCACCTAACACCCACCCCAGCAGAGTATGTACGCCCCGAACCCCCACCCGTGTATGTACGGACCGAACCCCCACCCCAGCAGAGTATGTACGCCCCGAACCCCCACCCGTGTATGTACGGACCGAACCCCCACCCCAGCCGTGTATGTACGCACCAAACCACCACCCGTGTATGTACGCCCCCGAACCCCCCCCCAGCCGTGTATGTACGCACCGAACCACCAGCCGTGTATGTACGCACCAAACCCCCACCCCAGCCGTGTATGTACGCACCGAACCACCAGCCGTGTATGTACGCACCAAACCCCCACCCCAGCCGTGTATGTACGCACCGAACCACCACCCGTGTATGTACGCACCGAACCACCACCCGTGTATGTACGCCCCCGAACCCCCCCCAGCCGTGTATGTACGCACCAAACCCCCACCCGTGTATGTACGCACCTAACACCCACCCCAGCCGTGTATGTACGCACCGAACCACCACCCGTGTATGTACGGACCGAACCCCCACCCCAGCAGAGTATGTACGCCCCGAACCCCCACCCGTGTATGTACGGACCGAACCCCCACCCCAGCCGTGTATGTACGCACCAAACCACCACCCGTGTATGTACGCACCAAACCACCACCCCAGCCGTGTATGTACGCACCAAACCACCACCCGTGTATGTACGCACCAAACGCCCACCCGTGTATGTACGCACCAAACCACCACACCAGCCGTGTATGTACGCACCAAACCCCCACCCCAGCCGTGTATGTACGCACCGAACCACCACCCGTGTATGTACGCACCGAACCCCCCCCCAGCCGTGTATGTACGCACCGAACCACCACCCGTGTATGTACGGACCGAACCCCCCCCCAGCCGTGTATGTACGCACCGAACCACCAGCCGTGTATGTACGCACCAAACCCCCACCCGTGTATGTACGCACCTAACACCCACCCCAGCCGTGTATGTACGCACCAAACCCCCACCCGTGTATGTACGCACCTAACACCCACCCCAGCCGTGTATGTACGCACCGAACCACCACCCGTGTATGTACGGACCGAACCCCCACCCCAGCAGAGTATGTACGCCCCGAACCCCCACCCGTGTATGTACGGACCGAACCCCCACCCCAGCCGTGTATGTACGCACCAAACCCCCACCCGTGTATGTACGCACCAAACCACCACCCCAGCCGTGTATGTACGCACCAAACCACCACCCGTGTATGTACGCACCAAACGCCCACCCGTGTATGTACGCACCAAACCACCACACCAGCCGTGTATGTACGCACCAAACCCCCACCCCAGCCGTGTATGTACGCACCGAACCACCACCCGTGTATGTACGCACCGAACCCCCACCCCAGCAGAGTATGTACGCCCCGAACCCCCACCCGTGTATGTACGGACCGAACCCCCACCCGTGTATGTACGCACCAAACCACCACACCAGCCGTGTATGTACGCACCAAACCCCCACCCCAGCCGTGTATGTACGCACCGAACCACCACCCGTGTATGTACGCACCGAACCCCCACCCCAGCAGAGTATGTACGCCCCGAACCCCCACCCGTGTATGTACGGACCGAACCCCCACCCGTGTATGTACGCACCAAACCCCCACCCGTGCATGTACGCACCGAACCTGCTATAAGAATGGGGTGTGCAAAACACCCCCAGCAGTGCCCAGACACAGGAGGGGTGGGTGCAGGGTCCTCCCAGCAGTGCCCAGACACAGGAGGGGTGGGTGCAGGGTCCTCCCAGCAGTGCCCAGACACAGGAGGGGTGTGTGCCTATCACTCCCAGCAGTGCCCAGACACAGGAGGGGTGTGTACCTATCACTCCCAGCAGTGCCCAGACATCGGACAATATACCCCATCAACAAGTTCAGTGACCTACAAGGGTGATACCCCAGATGCAGGCGGAGCCATCGCTGAGCCAGCATGGCTATATTGAAAGGCAACCCTCACACATCCAGGAAATGTAGACACAGCACAGCACAGCATTTGGGAGACACCCTGCAGGAAAAATGGCCTGGGCCACAGAGGACGGAACACACCTTGGGACAATGTCACCATACAGTGAGAGCAAACATGACCAAATACCATTTGCAGAGACCTTTGTGATGGCACGCAGATGGCAGGGTACACCCCATGAGCAGCACACTCCAACATTTCACAGACCCCTAACACATTATCACCACCCCAACGCAGGGAGCACCAGCACCAACAGCAAGTCCAGGAAAGCATCAGTGTGCAAAACAAAAAGAAAAGGCTTTATTCAGCAGGAAAATATATCAGAGAAAATGTCCACTATGTACAAGGGCCATGGGCCAGCCCAGCAGCAATGTCCGGGGGGGGGGTACACATCGGGACGTGTGTCCCCTAGCTTGCCTGCACAGTTCACAAGTCCATTTCATCCACAGAAGAGGGGGCATCAGGGGGGAGGGTGGAAACAGGCACCGCAGGGACAGGAGGGGAAAGGGTAGGTGTTGTGGGTGCAGGGAGGGATGAATCTGCCACAGGGGGGGTGCCAGCGCCAAAGGTGGAGGACAGAATGGCGCTGCACACGTCGGCAAGTTCCCCCAGCGACTCCCCCGTACCCAATCCAACCACAGGCCCCAAGGAGGGGGGGGGGGCAAAGGGATGGGTCGCAGCGCCACTGGGGGAGGGTGTGGACAGGGTGGGGGACTCAACTCCCCTGGCCGGGTCCCGCCTCCACCGCTTGCGGGGTGGTGTCATCCTGGGGCTGGGGGGCACACTCGCAGTGGATGATGCTGTCACTGACTGTTGGCCAGGAGAGCTAAGGGGAGTGGATTTGGAGGGAGTGGGTTGTGTGGAATGCGGACTCCCACTGTGGCTGCGTGTTCTACGTTTCCCCCCCGACCCAGTGGGTGTGCCTTCCTCACCCTGTGTGTGCGTGACAGGAGGTGTGCGCTTCGACTTCCCTGGTGGTGTGGTGCCTGTGTCTGTTGGGGTGCGTGCACGCTGACGTCTGGATGTGCGTGGGACAGGCACGGGAGTGGGAATTGTGGATGGGGCAGGGGTAGGGGGTGTTACGCAGCGCTGCAGGAGATCCAGTGCTGCAGTCAGTGTGGAGTCTATGGACCTCAGCAACTGCCGTTGGTCAGACTGCGCAGCCGACATGCCCTCCATGTATGCCTCCATCTGGGTCAGCACCTGGGTGTGGGCATGGAGGACATTTAGCATCGCAGTCTGACCAACCTGCAACTGCCTCAGGATGTCCACAGACTCCGCACTCACCGCAGCAGTGGTGACAGGGGCAGGGGGTGCGGTGCCTGGCAGGAAGGAGACATGTGGGGACCGAGCACGGAGGGAAGGGCCACGAGCATGTGGGAGGCCGGTGATGGAACCTGAGGTGGCGGGGGGATGTGGAGGGCTGCCATCAGCTGGGGGGGCAGACTCCGCCACCTCTGGGAGCTCAGCCTCGGACCCGTCTGCGTCATAGTCTGTGTTGGCAGTCAACAGGTCCTCCGCCTCACTCCCTTCGGCCTCCGTGCCACTCCATGTGCCAGACAGGACAGCACTGCTGGTACTGGTGCTCAATCTCTCCTCCCGGTCCGTGCTAGTGTCTCCTTCCGTGTCCCCCGGCGATGCTGTGGGCAAGGTGAAGAGACAGGAGAAAATCAGACACCTGTACACTTATGTCACATGAGTCAAATATACATAGGTCACATTGCATAGCCTGAAAAGCAACAGGAGTAACACCTACAAAACAATGTACACATGTAGGCCATGGAACACACAGTTTTTCTACCCACCATGCCACTGAGACACAATGGAGATCATGACACAACAGCAAATCACTGCACCTGAAATTTTAGAGAGGAGTCAGCCTCTGGGGACAAATGTGCACAGCACCTGCACCACACTGCGTCGTCAAAAAGGGATGAGCATGAATCATATCCATTTACTCTTGCCGCATGCTGCAAAGGCAATACATGAAACCAGGCCACACATGACAGGGTCACTGCACCTTGAGCGTATGTCCAGTCAAACATCACACACAGGCTAAACCCAGCAAGGAGGATGAAGCTTCTGACATGTAGGCCTTGTACGCACAAACCACCCACACCTGAGACAATCTCATTGAGACGGAGAAAGTATGTACACCTCTTACTCTGGGATGGAAACACATGGCCTCCACTAATTCATGACTGTAAACACACAGCCCCTGGTGGCCATGTCCACACATCATTGACAGGCAAACATCATCAGATTGTCTCAACAACACACACAGGTAATGCCCACTGTGAGTATGCACAAGCAAAATGGGTCCCCCTGTACAGTGGACACATGTAGCAACCTGTAGGTCCTAACAGTTGAGCCCAGGGTACAATGCCACCCTACGCAACCCATGGCAAAGACACAGTGAATGGCCATATTGTTGGATGACGCACATGATACCTAGGAAGAGGTGCCCCAGGGCACAGTAGTGCCCACACTCCTCCATGGTCCAGGATGGACATGACTGCAAATTAAGCAACCGTCCCTGCACTTAGCAGGCCTCCCACTCAGGCACATCATGTCAGAGGGCACACAATTGGACATGCATGCTGGAAGGCTGTACATTTTGGAGACACACCCCTATGTCGTGATTCACAATCAGTGCCAAGTGACATGGACACCACAATGACTGAAATTGGCCATGGCACACGCAAGGTCCCCATACCTGTGGCACATCACCCCCACACATGATGCTGATAGCATAGGGCACCTGCATGAACTGCCTGCATAAATAACCTTGTGCAAGAGTGGCGACAGACCAGGGAACACATTGCAAGGAGGGGAAGGGAGGGAGTGAGAACAGCACTGTGCTACTTTGTGGAGAAGTTGACGCACTGCACAATCAAACCCTGGCAGTGTATCCATGCAACTGCACACTTACATTGGCTGGGGACACACAACTGACACACATGTACCTACCCCCTTCCTGCTGCTGCCTCTCCTGTAGGCGCCTGTCCATATCGGGGAAGACCACCGCCAGCACACGCTTCTGGATGTGGGTCAGACGACGGCGGCCACGGTTCTTACGGCTCTCAGGTGAGTCCCCCAGCAGGAGCCGTGCAATCCTCCTCGTCCAGCACCGGATGTCCTGCCAGCGTTTCCTCACCTGAGACAGGCTCCGCCTCCGACCCTCTGTACCCCTCACGGCACTGACGGCTTCCCTCCAGATCTCCCCCTTGGCAATGGCGCCTACCTGTGAGGATGCAAAAGAGAGAATACATTAATCCACATGAGCAAAGACACAGAGACACACATATAGAACAATCCTCATTATGAACAGGCCATGGTATGCATGCAACTAATTGCACCTTTGTCATAGGGACATTATCCACTGTGGAAGGCCAAATGCACTACGTGCCAGTGGAAGCACACGGGTGGCATGAGGGGTACCACACACTCACTGACCAGGGATCACACTGTGCCTCACAGGCTACACCAGGATTATGTACAGCACCTCACAGCAGTCACCTGCCCCAGCACACTGATGCTACCTCAGCAGAGTACACAGACACACACAGGTACAGGACAATCACATGGCATTGCCAACTGCGGGTACACACCTCACTCTGCCCATGTGCCAGTAGACGGGGGTGTCACAGGTGTGGGGCTGGCTCAGCACGGCATGCACACAGCACTGCTCCCTGCTCACATCCGATGGCCAGGCCATATCCATCCCTCATGCTGCTTGTGTGCAACACTCCCCATATGCACTCACCCACATGACAGGGGACTAACACACACACCAATGTGCAGGGGACGAACACGGCCTTTGGACACTCACAGCACAGGTACACTGAACAAACACACATCCATGGGTACTGACACCTGTCACACTGGGGGGAACACAGGATCACATCAGGACTGTGGAAACAACATCCCCAGGAGGAGTATGCAGGCAGAATGTGCCATGCACCTTGCATTCATTGTCACAGTAGGCACTATGCAAGTGAGGAGTGCACACAGGAAACACAGCATGCTCTGCATGGGTGACATGAGGCCTTCCACACCCTGGGACCCACTCCAAACAACAGTGCATGTCTGTCACACATGGACACAATGCCAGAAGTCACTGTCACACAAAAGGGGCACAGTCTAAGCTAGTGGAGTCTGCACTCACCTGAACCCCTGGTCGACCATACAGGCTCTGGAACTGTGGGAGGATCACATCTATCAGGGCAAGGTTCTCCTCCTGGGTGAATGGCTGTGACCTCTCCACAGTCCTGGACATGGTGCCAGAGGAATCACTATCAGCAGCAGTGGTCATGGATGAATGGATGTGCAGGCAAGTGCTCTCTCATGGGACCTGGCTGCCTTATATATGCCTGGCTGGCCTGTTCATGTATAGGAGTACAGATTGATTGGTCAGTCACATTAGCATCCTACGTTTCATCCAATCCCTTCAAACCTACCCCAGTGTGTGGCTTTGCATGGTTTCAGTTTTGATAATGATGTCAAGTCAACATCCACATTGCAACAATGTAGATTCTTTCAAACTGACTTCTGCTGTGCACCTGGTGCTCAAATTCAAAAATTTAACTCAGTCTCCATGGCAACCATCAGGCATTTAGGCCCTTATACTTGTCCCTCATGTGTCCCCTATGTGTTTTCATACATTTACACACAGGTACGGTGCGTTCCACGCCCTAGGGCACCCCACAAGCAGTGATACCGACCGTACATGCGCTTGTACGGTCCGGATCACAATATGGGCGCTGGCGTATGCGTACGCCACAGTAGTACGGACTGTACACGCGCTTGTACGGTCCGGATCACAATATGGGCGCTGGCGTATGCGTACGCCACAGTAGTACGGACTGTACACGCGCTTGTACGGTCCGGATCACAATATGGGCGCTGGCGTATGCGTACGCCACAGTAGTACGGACTGTACACGCGCTTGTACGGTCCGGATCACAATATGGGCGCTGGCGTATGCGTACGCCACAGTAGTACGGACTGTACACGCGCTTGTACGGTCCGGATCACAATATGGGCGCTGGCGTATGCGTACGCCACAGTAGTACGGACTGTACACGCGCTTGTACGGTCCGGATCACAATATGGGCGCTGGCGTATGCGTACGCCACAGTAGTACGGACCGTACAAGCGCGTGTACAGTCCGTACTACTGTGGCGTACGCATACGCCAGCGCCCATATTGTGATCCGGACCGTACAAGCGCGTGTACAGTCCGTACTACTGTGGCGTACGCATACGCCAGCGCCCATATTGTGATCCGGACCGTACAAGCGCGTGTACAGTCCGTACTACTGTGGCGTACGCATACGCCAGCGCCCATATTGTGATCCGGACCGTACAAGCGCGTGTACAGTCCGTACTACTGTGGCGTACGCATACGCCAGCGCCCATATTGTGATCCGGACCGTACAAGCGCGTGTACAGTCCGTACTACTGTGGCGTACGCATACGCCAGCGCCCATATTGTGATCCGGACCGTACAAGCGCGTGTACAGTCCGTACTACTGTGGCGTACGCATACGCCAGCGCACATATTGTGATCCGGACCGTACAAGCGCGTGTACAGTCCGTACTACTGTGGCGTACGCATACGCCAGCGCCCATATTGTGATCCGGACCGTACAAGCGCGTGTACAGTCCGTACTACTGTGGCGTACGCATACGCCAGCGCCCATATTGTGATCCGGACCGTACAAGCGCGTGTACAGTCCGTACTACTGTGGCGTACGCATACGCCAGCGGCAATATTGGCCCAGGGACCCTATACACGCGCTCCGAGCGTATGTACGGTGCGTATAACAACTGTCAGTGGTGACAGGCGGCACACAGACAGGAATGGAGCGGACAGGTATTGCCAAGGGTGGACACCAATGCATTGTCTGTGCAATACCACCTGTGTGTGACACAGGTGTGTCAGGATGTGATGTGGCACTTTACCCCTGAGGTGTGGGCAAAGCACATGTACGATGAGCTGTGTACACATGTCGTGTGTGATGGTGCGCATTGTACCACACATCCCCTGCACTCCTTTGACATGTGTGCATGTCGTACACACTAGTGGAGCCATGAGTCACTTGCATGTCCCAGTCACGGACACCCGCACCTGTCCCCTGATGCCAGGTACACGGAATATTACATATGACACGTGTATGGCTGCGTTGCATGCTGCAACCATGTCATGTGTGTGGCATGTCTTTCCATGATTTTGCTGTAGGTGTGTGATTCAATGTGTCAGCAGTTGCTGCTGCCAACATGTGTCTGTGTGTCGATGGGCATGGCACACTGTTCCGCACACCAGCCCACATATGTGATTTGCCATGAGGTGTGTATGTATCCAACTACACGGAGTATCAACACAAGTACATATCCACATGCTCCCTATGTATGTTCTGTCTCGACATGTACTCCTCAAAGGCAATGTGTGTGGCCTGTCCTATTCCTATGACATGTGACCAGTGCATATCGCATCCAACTACCTGTCTGTACCATACGCATACTACCTCTGCACATGTGTGGATGTCTGTGAATCCTGTGATGCGTGTGCATGTTCACTTACACTGGCCCACAGCTAGTCTCATGCCATGTCATCGTGATCTTGCCCCCCTCCGTTAGTGGCTGTCCCTTGGTAGGAGTGTAACCTGACTGGCGTTCGTGTCCAGGAACTGTGGCACAGACCTGACTCACAACGTGGCATATGTGTATTGGCTGTGTAACATGTGCTCAGTGCATTGACGATGTTGTTGTACAGTGCTCACTCTTAGGTGTTCCTTCCATTTCACTGCAGGGCTCCGCCTCTCCCTCGACGTATGCCAGACATTGCTGCCCTGCATGAACGGGACTGTATACGCCGCTACAGATTCAGCCAACGGTTGATTGATGAGTTGACTGGCCGGCTGGAAGCACAACTCCTCCCGCGCCACAGGTATCCAAGTGCACTGACACCCAAGTTGAAGGTGATGGCAGCCCTACATTTCCTTGCCACGGGTACGTTCCAACATACCATTGCTGATGTCGGGGGCATGTCCCAGACGATGTTCAGCCGTGTTCTGCATGATTTCTTAGAGGCCATGTTGGTTCACCTGGATGAGTACATTAAATTCCCAAATCGTGAGCAGTTGACAGATGTCAAGCGTGAGTTCTATGCCCTGGGAGGGATGCCCCATGTCATTGGGTCCATAGATGGGACACATGTTGCGTTGGTACCACCACAGGCACAGGAGGTGGTGTATAGGAATCGCAAACATTATCACTCCATTAATGCCCTTGTGGTGTGTCTGTCCAACATGGTGATTTCACATGTCTGTGTTCGCTTTCCAGGATCAGCACACGATGCCTTCATCATGAGGCGTAGCAGGGTGCCAGAAATGATGCTGCAGCTGCGGAACGAGCGAGCATGTATTGTTGGTGGGTAGACTCTGGCAGTTCAGTGTTTGGCGTCATCTTCCAATCTCACTGCCTGTGCTGACACACTTCTGTCCATGATGTTTCCTTGTAGGGGACGCTGGCTATCCCAACATGCCATGGCTGATGACGCCTGTCCGCAACCCCAGCACGGCTGCCGAGCACCTCTACAACAACGCACATGGGCGGACCAGGAGAGTCATTGAGAGGACGTTTGGACTTCTGAAGAGCCGATTCCGGTGCCTCCACAAGACCGGCGGAGCACTCCCATATGCCCCGGTGAAGGTGTGCAAGATCATCATCGTCTGCTGCATGCTGCACAACATGGCAGTGGAGGAAGCTGTTCCACTCATACTGGATCAAGATGACCAGGACCATCCACCCGTGGAGGATGAAGGGCTTGGTGACGGGGCAAGTGATGTGGAGGAGGAGGAGGCTGTGGAGGACATGCGGAGTCGGCTCATACGCAACTTCTTTGCTTAGTGGTGAGTTCCAGTGTCTGAGTGTGCACGCATTGGGCCGTGTGTGGCATGTGTTGCAATGTGTGTGTCCATCTGCATGTCTGCCAAGTGAGTCAGTGGTGTGTATTGAAGTGTCACTCAAGTGATGGCGCAATGGAAGGATGTTGTCTGAGGGTCATCATTGTCACCTGTCATGTTAACAACATGATACGTGTTAAGTACATGCTTGCGGATGTGCTCCTTTGTGCTGAATCCTTGTGTGTCTCTCTTCCACAGGTCCATGTGCATGCTGTCTGCTGGTGGCATTGTTGTGCTCCTGCTACTCCTCATGAACACAGCGACATGTGCTGATTCAGCGTCACATGCACGGGCAAGTGTTGAAATCTCCTCAGGGTAAGGGATGCCTCACGTCGTTTTGGGTGTGTGAATTGTTTGTAGTCTGTGTGCACTTCTCCGGTTCATGTGTGTTCCATTTGCATACATGGTGATCCTACATGGGGAACATGACATGGGGCAGGCTTCACCTGGAGCCATGCTCAGACTTGGTGACTGTCATGTGGCAGGGGATTGGGGATTGTGATGAGGCCATCATTGTGTGTAACACTGGCCTCGGAAACATACAGGTTGCACCGGGTTGACATGGTGTGTGATTGCCCCATCAGGGCCTCAATGGTGTATAGCGGCCTCTCCGTGGCAGCAGGGGGTGTTTAGCTGTTATCCGTCACTTGTGTGCCAGGTCAATGGGATGCCAGCATCTGTGTTGCAATGGGGGGTGCCAGTGTTGCTCCCACATGTACATCCACATGACCTGTGTATGTGTTGACAGAGTATCATTGTCATTCCAACACACATGACTAATAAATTTGTCCCTCTGTCTCCAAGGTGCCTCTTCCCTGTCAATGGTGCCCTGTTGCCACTGTGCGTGCCGCAGGTCTGGCATAGTTTTCATAGGTGGTGCATATGTGTCTATGTGTAGAGTGACAAGATGCTAGGGGTTTGTCAGGGAGTGGGAACTGTATTATGCACAAGATGCACAGTTCCATCCACCTCAAGGCAAGAGAGACCATCCCCCAGGGAAACTACAACATCTGTGTAGAATCCTACCCTGCAGTCTACGGACATGTGCCTCACGACTCCCATGGTACTTGTCCATATCCGGAGTGCATCTGCACAGCTCTGCTACTGCGTCGGGCAACCAGGCCACATCAACGTCCTAACGGGATGGGGGGAATGTTTCACAGCCAGCTGCAGGATGACCTTCTAGATCCACGCCCACACTCATGATGCAGCCCACAACCCCAACACAACCATGTGGCACAGTGATCCTAAACTGCATTCTGGCATCTCCATGCATCCAACCTTGGCCTAGCCACCATTCTCAACATCCGCCTGACGCAAGCATGCTGCACATTGTAGGGACACATGTCTAGACATACCTGGGAGCGGCAAGCCAGGTCACTCCACATGATCCCTGACCTCTGCGCATGACTGTTGCTCCCCTGAATGTGTCTGTAGCCACAGTTGTGCGGGAACCACTCAGCTGGTTGGGCCCAGCACAGGTGAGTTTGGTACTCCATGTCTGTATCAGATGAGACATTGGGACCCATGTGTGTCCTGGGCAAGACTGCGACCCCACGGTTTGGATGGTTGGAGTTAATTCTGAGATCAGGCATGCTTTGACTGTACGACACACACATGTATTGTAATAATGTAGAATCACGGCATCATCTTGTAAGTGTGATTAATTTATTTGTGGTGGGGTACGGGTTTGTGGGGATGACAAGAGGTGCACAGCGGGAGTGTAGAATCCAAAGTTCACTGGGGGAGTTGGTATCCTTGTCGTAGCAAAATGTCAGAGTCCATGCCACAGTCTTCGTCAACATAGGTCAGACAGTGACCAGCAAGTCCATGTGGCAGAGAATGTCATGTGCTGCTATTGGGCCAGAGGGCCAGGTGCCAGGCCAGGTGACCTGGGAGATGGTGATGTTCTGCTGACTCTCACAGTCTTTTTCGTGGACGACCCACCTTCCTGCGGGGACCCTCGGAAGCAGTCCGTGACGATGTCTGTGACGCTCCGTCGGATGAATCCTCCTCCTCCTGATCCCTCCCTGTGTCTGGTAATGGCCTTCGCCTGGTGCCACAGGGAGGGTTGCCCATGTTGTCGGCAATCCGACGGAGTACACCGGTCATTTGGGTTTGCACCGCCACGAGCTCAGCCTGTCTATCCTCCATCCTTCCTTGGTGTTGCAGTTGACAGGCATGTTGCTGGGACTGCAGGGTCTTCATCTCCTGGAGGGTCCCCTTGATGTCATTGAGGGTGGACGCAATCTGGTCCATGCCCCTGGTGTCACGCCGGTATGTATCCAGGATGTTGCTGACCTGGGACACTACCGGGTCCTGAGCTGCCTGGTCAGGTTCGCGCCTCCGCCGTCCTCCACTCCCGCCACCCCTGCCCACGTGCACCTGGCCTGCCGTTGTGGGTGCATCGGGTCTCCGGGACCCCTGAGGGATGGCATCTGCGTTGCCGCCTGCCTCCTCCTGGGTGCCCGGAGGACCGTGTCCCTCCTGGGCAGACTGGCTGGGTGGTCGTGTGCGGGCAGGGCTCCTGGACGTCTCCTGGGATGTGGCAGGAATGGGGGTGGTGGTTGGCACAGTTGTACCTGACGCAGGTGCTGCAGGTGGTTGGACACCAGAGGGGCCAGGTTGGTCTGGGTCATCCACGGAGTGGTGAGAGTCATCGCTGGCGGTGGGGTCATCATCCCGCGGAGCCTGGTCCTGTGTGACTTCCCCCCCAGTGTTGGGGGGTGTTCGTCGACGTTGACCTGTGTGTGAGAGAGACAATGTTGACAGTGTCACATGTGGCATCCATGTTGCATGCATTTCTGATTTGGCACTCTTCCTCTGGGTAGTTGGATCTGTCCTGCATTCCTCTCACAGTGCACTTGTGCATGGCTATGTCCCTTGGCCACAGCTGTCAGGGCTTTACGCATGTGTGAGACACAATCTTAGTTGATGCATCTATTTGGGTACACAGTCAGCAGTGTGGTGTGCGGGCGTAGCGAGCCATGCAGAGGCGCCTTACGTGTTGCACTGTACGTGGCCAAATGGTGTTTTGGCAAGGCAATTTGATGTTGCAGGTAGGGGACTGAAGCATTTGTGACAGGGTTCTTACCGACACGGTGGGTGGGTATACTGGGTGTGTGGTTAGGTCTGTGCCTGCAGCACGGATGGACTCGTGCACAGATTGACACATGGACCGGTCTTCATCTACGGAAGGGGGGGTTGAGGCACTGCCAGACCTGGTCTGCATGCACACAGTCCACCGGCTGACGAGTGGACATGGCCACACCACCCAAGGGTGATTTAGTCTCCCTGTGTCTCCCTTCCTCCCTCCCTCTGTCACCCTCCTCCCTCCCTCTGTCGGTCTCCCTCTGTCACCCTACTCCCTCCCTCTGTCTGTCTCCCTGTGTCCCCCCTCTGTCTCCTTCCCTCTCATTCCCCCTCTCCCTCCCTCTCTTTGTCACTCTCTGTCACCTCAGGCCAGCTTCCTGGGCACACACAGTTAGCCGGTCTTTGAATGGCCATTGGCTTGTTCATGTGAGTTAGTCCCTGTTCTCCGGGCACCCATTGGGCAGTGTGTCTGAGTGTAGGCTGCTGCTGTGGCGGTGTGTGCTGAGACTCTATCAGAGCGATGCATCTTCATTGTCTGCTGTTATGTGCAAATTGTGCCTTCAGACCCATGGCATCCTGCATGGCAGCCATCATTTGCAGGCAAGACAGTACTGTGTGGGTACACACAGTTTGTATGGCTGTGCCCTGGGCCATATGGGCTGAGGGCATTGTTGTGTGCTTGTGAGTTGCTCAATGTTAGTTTTGCTGCCCCCACTCCCAGCATCGACCACATCCTGTGTTGTGTTGGTGTATTGTGTGGCCTGTGACTTGGCATGGCCCTGATTGATGCATGGGGCATGGAGGTGCCAGTGGCATGTGTGTGTTTGTGGAGTGTTGTTGTGTCCGGTGGTGGCTTGGGGGGGGTGGCATGCATGATTGATTGTGTATGGCATCCCCCCCATGTGAGGTGAGTTGTTTGTGTACTCACCAGGGTCTGGGAGTCCTGGCAGTCCGTGTAGTCCCTCCACCGCCAGCGTGGACATCACCTTCTCCTCCCAGGGATGGTATTGTACCGGTCTGGGGGGCGGCCCTCCTCCAGTGATGTTCCCCTGGTTGTGATTGTCAGTCATCTTCCTCTTGACCGTCCTCCGCAGATCGTACCACCTGGATTGGCACTCGTGCCTGGTCCTTCTGGTTGTCCCAACAGCATTCACAGAATCGACGATCCTCTGCCACATGGCGGTTTTTTCGGATATGCTGGTCTGTCTGACCAATGTCCCAAAGAGCTGTGGCTCGACTCTGAGGATTTCGTCGACAAGGATCTCCAGCTCCTCCTTTGTGAACTTTGGATTCTTGGTGGTGGACATGGCGTGGGGTGTGGTTGTGGGGGTGTGGGTGTGGATGGCTGTGGGTGTGTGGGTGTGGTAGTGGAGGTGTGTGTGTGAATGTGATGAGGGGGTGTTTGTGTAGGTGGTTGTGTGAAGGTATGCAAGTGTGAGGTTCAAGTATGGTGGTGTGGGTCGTCTGTGGGCTCTGGCAGCAGTGGGTCTGTTGCAAAGGCTCATGGTTTGTGTGTGTGGTCCATTTTTATTGGTCCATTTGTGGGTGTGGCTGTGTTTGAAATTTGTGTGGGTGTGTTATGAGGAGTGATTGAGTTTTGGGCCTCTGTTTGGCAGTTTGGCAGTTGCAGGTGAGTGTATGTGATGTTTGTGGGGTTGTTGGGCCTGTTTGGTGGTGTGGGGAAACTCTACTTGACTCTCCTTGTGTAAATATGGTTTGTCCGGGTTCAGTACGTGTTTTTTTGGCGTCAGTACGGTCCGTACATGCACTGGTGGGGGTGCGGTCCGTACATTCCCTGGTGGGGTGGTGGTTAGGTGCGTACATACACGGCTGGGGTGGGGGTTTGGTGCGTACATACACGGCTGGTGGTTCGGTGCGTACATACACGGCTGGGGGGGGTTCGGGGGCGTACATACACGGCTGGTGGTTCGGTGCGTACATACACGGCTGGGGGGGGGTTCGGGGGCGTACATACACGGGTGGGTGTTTGGTGCGTACATACACGGCTGGTGGTTCGGTGCGTACATACACGGCTGGGGGGGGGTTCGGGGGCGTACATACACGGGTGGGTGTTTGGTGCGTACATACACGGCTGGTGGTTCGGTGCGTACATACACGGCTGGGGGGGGGTTCGGGGGCGTACATACACGGCTGGTGGTTCGGTGCGTACATACACGGCTGGGGGGGGTTCGGGGGCGTACATACACGGGTGGGTGTTTGGTGCGTACATACACGGCTGGTGGTTCGGTGCGTACATACACGGCTGGGGGGGGGTTCGGGGGCGTACATACACGGGTGGGTGTTTGGTGCGTACATACACGGCTGGTGGTTCGGTGCGTACATACACGGCTGGGGTGGGGGTTTGGTGCGTACATACACGGCTGGTGGTTCGGTGCGTACATACACGGCTGGGGGGGGTTCGGGGGCGTACATACACGGCTGGTGGTTCGGTGCGTACATACACGGCTGGTGGTTCGGTGCGTACATACACGGCTGGGGGGGGGTTCGGGGGCGTACATACACGGGTGGGTGTTTGGTGCGTACATACACGGCTGGTGGTTCGGTGCGTACATACACGGCTGGGGGGGGGTTCGGGGGCGTACATACACGGCTGGTGGTTCGGTGCGTACATACACGGCTGGGGGGGGGGTTCGGGGGCGTACATACATGGGTGGGTGTTTGGTGCGTACATACACGGCTGGTGGTTCGGTGCGTACATACACGGCTGGGGTGGGGGTTTGGTGCGTACATACACGGCTGGTGGTTCGGTGCGTACATACACGGCTGGGGGGGGGTTCGGGGGCGTACATACACGGCTGGTGGTTCGGTGCGTACATACACGGCTGGGGGGGGGTTCGGGGGCGTACATACACGGGTGGGTGTTTGGTGCGTACATACACGGCTGGTGGTTCGGTGCGTACATACACGGCTGGGGGGGGTTCGGGGGCGTACATACACGGGTGGGTGTTTGGTGCGTACATACACGGCTGGTGGTTCGGTCCGTACATACACGGCTGGGGGGGGTTCGGGGGCGTACATACACGGCTGGTGGTTCGGTGCGTACATACAGGGCTGGGGGGGGGGTTTGGTGCGTACATACACGGCTGGTGGTTCGGTGCGTACATACACGGGTGGGGGTTCGGGGCGTACATACGCGGGCGGGGGGTGGTGGGGTGTTCGGCGCGTATGCGGGCACATGTCTCCATGGTTGCTATGGGAGTTCGGTTCGGACGGTGTTTTTTGCGTACGGTTGTGAAATGGGGAGGACGGGAGGGATCGTACTTGCGCAGTCGGACTTTATTTTTCCGCACGGTGGGTTTCTCGCCCGGGGACGTGTCGGTGACTTTTCCCGACCCGAGGACGTGTGGGGAAATCTTCCCAATGCGATTCGTATGGACTTTTTTCCGTTCGAATCGTACTTGGCAGTTTGTACGCTACTTTGACGATTCGGACGGAAAAAAATCCGGATACGAGTCGGACGGGGAATTTTTTTACCGGATCGGAATTGGCACCCATGTGTGTGTGTTTATACTCTTTCTAAAGTGAGTGTAGGGCTAATGCTCACCTGAGGACTAGGAAAAGATCATTTATCCTTGTGTCGCATACGGTGAAGTCAATCAAATTCTCACTCCCTCAGGTCAACGTAAAACACTTTAGAGATGCGTCTCACTGTGCATCCTTCCTGTGAATAATTCTATGTTTGGTCATTTATTGGGAACTAAATGCCGATGTAACATTTTACGGTCTTTTCATGGGAACACTTTTTTGTATGTTGTGTTCCATTCGGGCCGTTAATGATTTACAATTATCGCTTCGCCCGTTTACATTCATATTGTAAGTTAAACTCCCTGCAGACACCGCTCTGGGTTTTTAAGATTCGGTTGCTTTGGTTTCAGGGCTATGACGATACTGAATCCAGTCCGTGTTTTACAAGTAATTCCGGTCGGTGTCTTGTGCACTGATTACGATCCATGTCTTGCTTTCTAAGTAGCTGTCTTGTATTTCTCGCGCGCGTATATAAAATCAGCTGATTACGCTTCCCGCGTTTGGCCATTGTTTTTCCGGCCTGTGTGGAATCGGAAGCAGATTCATTGTGCTCCAAGTAAGTAATGGACCGTTTAGATTTGTATGTAGGCCTTAAATATATGCCTTCACTAATTGGGGTGGTTCAGGCTTTTTGTTTAGTTAACTTCAGATTTGCTCGTAGTCCGGGCCCCGTCAGCTCGAGTCGATTGAGTTTAGA